>NC_088396.1:42413334-42442345 GCF_034236695.1 Oncorhynchus nerka
CTGATGGACCATTATAGGTGTAGCCTGCAGGAGGGCGTCCGCAGGGAGCTAGCCTGTCGTGACACCACTCTCACTCTGGACCAGCTAATAGACATGTCCATCAGGCTGGACAACTTGCTGGCTGCTCGCGGGCGTCCTGATCAGGGTCTGTTCGTTCCACCTCCCAGCGCTCCTGTTCCGACACCCATGGAGTTAGGGGGTGCTGCTGGTACCACCAGAGGAGGAGCCTCCTCCTGCACCAGCTGTAGTCGGAGAGGACACACTGCTGACCTGTGCTGGAGGAGCTCGTCTGGGAGTCGAGAGGGCAGGCAGAGCACGGCTCGAACACCTCAGGTGAGTCAGCACCCGGCTCACCCAGAGCCCCCTGTTGGTCATATGTATGTGTTGATTTCCTTTCCTGAGTTTTCCCCTCATTCCCAGCATAAGGCGCTAGTCGATTCAGGCGCAACGGGGAGTTTTATGGACCGCGGTTTCACGCGTAAATTAGGGATTCCCTTGGTGCAGATAGACGAACACTTCCCTGTGCACACCCTAGATAGTCGACCGTTAGGGTCAGGGTTGATCAGGGAGGCCACGGTTCCACTGGACATGGTGACGCAGGGGGGTCATGAGGAGCGGATTAGTCTCTTCCTCATTGATTCTCCTGCGTTTCCAGTGGTGCTGGAGATTCCCTGGTTGGCTCATCACAATCCCAACATTTCGTGGAAACAGGGGGCTTTAAGGGGTGGTCAGAGGAGTGCTCAGGTAGGTGTGTGGGAGTTTCCATCGGTGCAATGACGGTGGAGAGTAAAGACTAGGTCTCCACTGTGCTCATTCCGCCCGAATATGCCGATTTGGCAATCGCTTTCTGTAAGAAGAGAGCGACCCTTTTACCAACACATCAACGAAGGGATTGTGCGATAAACCTCCAGACAAACACAGCACTTCCCAGGAGTCACGTGTATCCCCTGTCACAGGAGGAGACGGTGGCCATGGAGACATATGTTACCGAATCTCTGGGACAGAGGTACATTCGGCCCTCCACATCACCTGTCTCCTCAAGTTTATTTTTTGTGAAGAAGGAGGGAGGTCTGCATCTGTGCATTGACTATACAGGTCTAAATTCCATCACAGTGGGGTTCAGTTACCCGCTACTTCTCATCGCCACGGCGGTGGAGTCATTCCACGGAACACGCTTTTTCACAAAACTGGATCTTAGGAGCGCGTATAACTTGATGCGAATCCGGGATGGAGATGAGTGGAAAACCGCGTTTAGTACCACATCTGGCCGTTATGAGTACCTTGTCATGCCGTATAGGTAAAAAAAATGCTCCAGCCATTTTCCAATCCTTTGTTGACGAGATACTCAGGGACCTGCACAGTGAGGGTGTAGTGGTTTACCTCGATGAGATACTGATCTATTCCACCACATGCACTGCGCATGTGTCTCTGGTGCGCAAGGTATTTGGGCGACTGTTGGAGCACTACTGTAGTCCGGTGTCCTGTTGTTTTTATGAGCTAGTTAAATAAAACACCCTTTTCTTTGGAACTGGTTTCTCCTGTGCCTGACTCCACACCCACATCTCCTTGGGGAGATCTGACAGCGCTTTAGGATGAAGCGCAGAGCCCATCATCCTCTGATGTGTTAACGATGTCGAATGGAAGGTCACCCAAGTGTCACCAACACTGATTTTATTACCATGGAGCACTGAGCCACAGACGTGGGCCACTAGGCCACCATTTTGTGCCTCTCATCTTAGTCGGCGAGTAATGGCCAGGTTGGGTGTATGTTCAGGCCTGCAACTGACAGTTGGTCTTGGCTCAGTGAGATTAGCATCATAGCGAATAGCATCCATCACATGACTAGCAGGACACACGGCCACACACACGCACACACACATGCTGTCTATCTCTTTAGTTCCAGGGGGATGGAGGCGAGGCTGTGGGGTGAATGGGTGAAGGAGTTGGAGATTCAGAGGCAGAGCTTGTTTAGAATACAACAGAGAATAAAGGGTTGAAGGGTCAGACAGAGTGGTTCCACCACCGCTACACTGCCTAGACCTGTGATAATCTGCCTGTCTACTGACCATGCAGTGGGAGGGGAAGAGAGGAGCTGGGGAAGCATCACATCCTACACCCCAGTCAGGGTTAATATAGAGGGGCTGCTGTATGCTGCTACCTGTAGGCTCCTCTCCTTTTGATGTGTCTGCCATGAAAGAAAACTCCCGGTTCACCAGCCATTTTCTGAGAAAAGTTTTTACATTCTGATGTACAAAGGCCTTCTATAATACCCAAAATGCACCCAGGCCCCCTGTCAACCTCTCTCCATCACTCCTACCCACTCCCTCTATCCCTTCATTCCATCGTCCATTGTCAAGTTTCTCCATAACTTCAGCTTCCTGCTACTGCAGTATCTGTAGCACACCTCCCCCTCTCCTCCCATCATTCCACCATATGTCCTCTCTCTCCATCCCCCACCCTCTCTCTCTCTCCATCCCCCACCCTCTCTCTCTCCATCCCCCCACCCTCTCTCTCTCTCCATCCCCCACCCCTCTCTCTCTCCATCCCCCCACCCTCTCTCTCTCCATCCCCCCCCACCCTTTCTCTCTCCACCCCCACCCTCTCTCCCTCCATCACCCACGCCCTCTCTCTCCCTCTCTCCCTCAATCCCCCAACCCTCTCTCCCTCCCCTCTCCTCCATCCCCACCCTCTCTCCCTCCATCCCCCACCCTCTCTCTCTCTCTCCCTCCATCCCCCCACCCTCTCTCTCTCTCCATCCCCCCACCCTCTCTCTCTCTCCATCCCCCACCCTCTGTCTTTCTCCACCCCCACCCTCTCTCTATCCATCCCCCACCCCCACCCTTTCTCTCTCCACCCCCCACCCTCTCTCCCTCCATCCCCCACACCCTCTCTCCTCAATCCCCCAACCCTCTCTGCCTCCCCCTCTCTCCCTCCATCCCCCACCCTCTCTCCCTCCATCCCCCCCCTCTCTCTCTCTCTCTCTCCATCCCCCACCCACCCTCTCTCCCTCCATCCCCCACCCCCTCTCTCTCCCTCCATCCCCCCACCCTCTCTCCCTCCATCCCCCACCCTCTCTCCCTCCATCCCCACCCTCTCTCCCTCCATTCCCCCACCCACTCTCCCTCCATCCCCACCGTCTCTCTCCTCCATCCCCCACCCTCTCTCCCTCCATCCCCCCACCCTCTCTCTCTCCATCCCCCACCCTCTCTCTCTCCATCCCCCAAACTCTCTCCCACCATCCCCCACCCTCTCTCCCTCCATCCCCACTCTCTCTCCCTCCATCCCCACCCTCTCTCCCTTCATCCCCCACCCTCTCTCCCTCCATCCCCCACCCTCTCTCTCTCCATCCCCCAAACTCTCTCCCTCCATCCCCCACCCTCTCTCCCTCCACCCCCTACCCTCTCTCTCTCTCCATCCCCCAAACTCTCTCCCTCCACCCCCCACCCTCTCTCCCTCCATCCCCCACTCTCTCTCCCTCCATCCCCACCCTCTCTCCCTCCATCCCCCACCCTCTCTCTCTCTCTCTATCCCCCCTACCTCTCTCCCTCCACCCCCTACCCTCTCTCTCTCCCATCCCCCAAACTCTCTCCCTCCACCCCCACCCTCTCTCTCTCTCCCTCCATCCCCCACCCTCTCTCCCTCCATCCCCCCACCCTCTCTCCCTCCACCCCTACCCTCTCTCTCTCTCCATCCCCAAACTCTCTCCCTCCATCCCCCACCCTCTCTCCCTCCATCCCCCAAACTCTCTCCCTCCATCCCCACCCTCTCTCCCTCCATCCCCCCACCCTCTCTCCCTCCATCCCCACCCTCTCTCTCTCCATCCCCCAAACTCTCTCCCTCCATCCCCCCACCTTCTCTCCCTCCACCCCCTACCCTCTCTCTCTCTCCATCCCCCCAAACTCTCTCCCTCCATCCCCCACCCTCTCTCTCCCTCCATCCCCCCACCCTCTCTCTCTCTCTCTCCCTCCATCCCCCACCATCTCTCTCCCTCCATCCCCCACCCCTCTCTCTCTCTCCCTCCACCCCCACCCTCTCTCTCTCCCTCCATCCCCCACCCTCTCTCTCCCTCCATCCCTAACCATCTCTCTCTCCCTCCATCCCCTAACCATCTCTCTCTCCCTCCATCCCCCAACCATCTCTCTCCCTCTGTCCCCCCTCTCTCTCTCTCTCCCTCCATCTCCCACCCTCTCTCTCTCCACCCCCCCCCCCCTCTCTCTCTCCCTCCATCCCCCCACCCTCTCTCCCTTCATCCCCCACCCTCTCTCTCTCCATCCCTCCACCCTCTCTCCCTCCATCCCCCACCCTCTCTCCCTCCACCCCTCTCTCTCTCCCCTCCATCCCCACCCTCTCTCCCTCCATCCCCCACCCTCTCTCGCTCCATCCCTCCGTCCCCCCACTCTCTCTCTCTCTCTCCCTCTATCCCCCCACCCTGTCTCTCTCTCTCCTCCAACCCCCCACCCTCTCTCTCTCTCTCCCCTCCATCCCCCACCCTCTCTCTCCCTCCATCCCTAACCATCTCTCTCCCCTCCATCCCCCACCCTCTCTCTCCTCCATCCCCAACCATCTCTCTCTCCCTCCGTACCCCCACTATCTCTCTCTCTCCCTCCATCCCCCACCCTCTCTCTCTCCACCCCCACCCTCTCTCTCTCTCTCCCTCCATCACCCCACCCTCTCTCTCCCATCCCCCTCCACCCTCTCTCCCTCCATCCCCCACCCTCTCTCCCTCCATCCCCCACCCTCTCTCTCTCCATCCCCCCTCTCTCTCCCTCCATCCCCACCCTCTCTCCCTCCATCCCCCCACCCTCTCTCTCTCTCTCTATCCCCCACCCTCTCTCCCTCCACCCCCTACCCTCTCTCTCTCCATCCCCCAAACTCTCTCCCTCCACCCCCCCCACCCTCTCTCTCTCTCCCTCCATCCCCCCACCCTCTCTCCCTCCATCCCCCACCCTCTCTCCCTCCACCCCTACCCTCTCTCTCTCTCCATCCCCCCAAACTCTCTCCCTCCATCCCCACCCTCTCTCCCTCCATCCCCCACCCTCTCTCCCTCCATCCCCCAAACTCTCTCCTCCATCCCCCACCCTCTCTCCCTCCATCCCCCCACCCTCTCTCCCTCCATCCCCCACCCTCTCTCTCTCCATCCCCCAAACTCTCTCCCTCCATCCCCCACCTTCTCTCCCTCCACCCCTACCCTCTCTCTCTCTCCATCCCCCAAACTCTCTCCCTCCATCCCCCACCCTCTCTCTCCCTCCATCCTCCCACCCTCTCTCTCTCTTTCTCCTCCATCCCCCCACCATCTCTCTCCCTCCATCCCCCACCCTCTCTCTCTCTCCCTCCACCCCCCCCCTCTCTCTCTCCCTCCATCCCCCACCCTCTCTCTCCCTCCATCCCCTAACCATCTCTCTCTCCCTCCATCCCCCAACCATCTCTCTCTCCCTCTGTCCCCCACTCTCTCTCTCTCTCCCTCCATCTCCCACCCTCTCTCTCCACCCCCCCCACCCCTCTCTCTCTCTCCCTCCATCCCCCACCCTCTCTCCCTTCATCCCCCACCCTCTCTCTCCATCCCTCCACCCTCTCTCCCTCCATCCCCCACCCTCTCTCCCTCCACCCCCTCTCTCTCTCTCCCTCCATCCCCCACCCTCTCTCCTCCATCCCCACCCTCTCTCGCTCCATCCCTCCGTCCCCCCACTCTCTCTCTCTCTCTCCCTCTATCCCCCCACCCTGTCTCTCTCTCTCCCTCCAACCCCCACCCTCTCTCTCTCTCTCCCCCTCCATCCCCCCACCCTCTCTCTCCCTCCATCCCTAACCATCTCTCTCTCCCTCCATCCCCCACCCTCTCTCTCCCTCCATCCCCCAACCATCTCTCTCTCCCTCCGTACCCCCACTATCTCTCTCTCTCCCTCCATCCCCACCCTCTCTCTCTCCACCCCCACCCTCTCTCTCTCTCCCTCCCTCCATCACCCCACCCTCTCTCTCCATCCCTCCACCCTCTCTCCCTCCATCCCCCACCCTCTCTCCCTCCATCCCCCACCCTCTCTCTCTCCATCCCCCACCCTCTCTCCTCCATCCCCACCCTCTCTCTCTCTCCATCCCCCAAACTCTCTCCCTCCATCCCCCAAACTCTCTCCTCCATCCCCCACCCTCTCTCTCCCTCCATCCTCCCACCCTCTCTCTCTCTCTCCCCTCCATCCCCCACCATCTCTCCCCTCCATCCCCCCCCTCTCTCTCTCCCTCCATCCCCCACCCTCTCTCTCCCTCCATCCCCCACCCTCTCTCTCCCTCCATCCCCTAACCATCTCTCTCTCCCTCCATCCCCTAACCATCTGTCTCTCCCTCCATCCCCCAACCATCTCTCTCTCCCTCTCTGTCCCCCACTCTCTCTCTCTCTCCCTCCATCTCCCACCCTCTCTCTCTCCACCCCCACCCCCTCTCTCTCCTCCATCCCCACCCTCTCTCCCTTCATCCCCCCACCCTCTCTCTCTCCATCCCTCCACCCTCTCTCCCTCCATCCCCCCACCCTCTCTCTCTCCCTCCATCCCCCACCCTCTCTCTCTCCATCCCCCACCCTCTCTCCCTCCACCCCTCTCTCTCTCTCCCTCCATCCCCCCACCCTCTCTCCCTCCATCCCCCACCCTCTCTCGCTCCATCCCTCCATCCCCCCCACTCTCTCTCTCTCTCCCCTCCATCCCCCCACCCTGTCTCTCTCTCTCCCTCCAACCCCCACCCTCTCTCTCTCTCTCCCCCTCCATCCCCCCACCCTCTCTCTCCCTCCATCCCTAACCATCTCTCTCTCCCTCCATCCCCTAACCATCTCTCTCTCCCTCCATCCCACACCCTCTCTCTCCTCCATCCCCCAACAATCTCTCTCTCCCTCCGTCCCCCACTCTCTCTCTCTCCCTCCATCCCCACCCTCTCTCTCTCCCACCCCCACCCCTCTCTCTCTCTCCCTCCCTCCATCACCCCACCCTCTCTCTCTCCATCCCTCCACCCTCTCTCCCTCCATCCCCCACCCTCTCTCCCTCCATCCCCCCACCCTCTCTCTCTCCATCCCCCCACCCTCTCTCCCTCCATCCCCTCTCTCTCTCTCTCTCTCCCTCTGTCCCCCCACTCTCTCTCCCTCTATCCCCCCACCCTCTCTCTCCCTCCCTCCATCCCTCCACCCTCTCTCTCCATCTCTCCTCCTGTCTCTGACGTGGTCATGAAAACACCCTCCGCAGTTCTAATCAGACTGCTAATTAGAATAAATTAGGACCACTGATTCAATTAACCTTTTTCGAATTTGTCTCACTGCGATGTAGCCAGTCGTTAAGAGGGTACGAGAGGGGTATGGAAGTGTTAGGAGAGTACGAGAGAGGTATGGGAGGGTTAGAAGGGTACGAGAGGGGAATGGGAGGGTTAGAAGGGTACGAGAGGGGATTGGGAGGGTTAGGAGGGTACGAGAGGGGTATGCGAGAGTTAGGAGTGTACGAGAGGGGAATGGGAGGGTTAGGAGTGTATGAAAGGGGTATGGGAGGGTTAGGAGGGTACGAGAGGGGAATGGGAGGGTTAGGAGTGTACGAGAGGGGAATGGGAGGGTTAGGAGTGTATGAGAGGGGTATGGGAGGGTTAGGAGGGTACGAGAGGGGAATGGGAGGGTTAGGAATATATGAGAGGGGTATGAGAGGGGAATGGGAGGGTTAGGAATGTATGAGAGGGGTATGAGAGGGGAATGGGAGGGTTAGGAGTGTATGAGAGGGGTATGGGAGGGTTAGGAGGGTACGAGAGGGGTATGGGAGGGTTAGGGATGTGCGAGAGGGGTATGGGAGGGTTAGGGATGTACGGGAGGGGTATGGGAGGGTTAGGAGGGTATGAGAGGAGTATGGGAGGGTTAGGGAGGCAAATGAAACTATAAGTCTTTGCTAGGTAAAGCCCCGCCTTATCTCAGCTCACTGGTCACCGTAGCAACACCCACCTGTAGCACGCGCTCCAGCAGGTATATTTCACTGGTCATCCCCAAAGCCAACATCTCTTTTGGCCGCCTGTCATTCCAGTTCTCTGCTGCCAATGACTGGGACAAATAGAATTTTTATTTTTTAATCACTGAAGCTGGAGTCTTATATCTCCCTCATTAACTTTAAGCATCAGCTGTCAGAGCAGCTTACCGATCACTGTACCTGTACACAGCCCATCTGTAAATAGCACACCCAACTACCTCATCCCCATATTGTTATTTTTTGCTCTTTTGCACCCCAGTATCTCTACTTGCACATGATCATCTGCTCATCTATCATGTTAATGCTAAATTGTAATTATTTCGCCACTACGGTCTATTTATTGCCTTACCTCCCTGATCTTACTACTGTAACAAAAAGGGAGATAGCGTGGAGATAAGGAATAACAAAATATATTTATTAACTAAAGTAAACTAAATGTATGTGTAGTCAGTAGTGTAAGTGAATGGAAGAGAAGAAGAGGTGTATTTATCCTGGGACAAACCCGAGCCCAGCTGATGACCCTCCAGGCTCCGCCCACCAACATCATATTAAGGAAAACAAGAGCAAAGAGAAAGAGTTCGGCAGACAGAGTGGGAGGGTTGTCACCCCCCCCCCCCCCCCCCCCATTAAACCTGGGACCAACAAGGACCCCGGATCACCATACCAGTCACACAAACAAATTGACCCAGCCTCTGCATCCCAAATTGATGAGGGGTTATGTGTTCACATTTCCACTTGCCCCAGCCAACCTTGTCCTCCCCAGACCTCAGCAACCTTTGCGGACAGGAAGCCTTTAAGAGGAAAGAAGAAAAACGAGACGAGAAGGGAAGGGAACACAGAGGAGCGACAGAACAGGACAACACCAGACACATCTGCTTGCAGCAAAACCGCACCTGCCCCCACATGACTAGCATCCACCTGCAAGGTAAATGACACATCCATGCGAGAGTGGGAGGGTTGTCACACTACAATTGCACACACTGTACATAGATTTTTCTATAGTGTTATTGACTGTACATTTGTTTACTCCATGTGTAACTCTGTGTTGTTCTATGTGTCGAACTGCTTTGCTTTATCTTGGCCAGGTCGCAGTTGTAAATGAGAACTTGTTCTCAACTGGCCTACCTGGTTAAATAAAGATGAAATAAACATTTTAAAATAATTTATAAAAATGTTGTCCGGCCCCCACTTCTTGTGCAGGCCAATAATATTTGCTAATTTAGCTGTGAGGGATGGAGAAGATGGAGAGGAACCCTCATCGTCTGAGGAGCCGTGCTCCCCACACCATCCGGCCTGCCTGCCTAGAGATGATCCATTCTAATGACATCAATTGAACATTACTTTAGGACCCGTGATGCATCTCTCCTCTTTAGCCATCCCTTCCATATTTATCACACACATGGGAGGGCCGATGCCCCTACCCCCTGCTGTGGAGTGACAGGGAGCTGATCAGCAAGATTGATTTGGTGGGGGTGCTGAGGGGGAGAGGAGGGAGGGGATGGGTGGGGGTGGGAGGAGTAATTTGAGGGTTTGTGTGTGTGTATGCACTCCTGCCTGTGTGTGACTGCACCTGTATGTGTGTGTGTGTGTGTGTGTGTGTGTGTGTGTGTGTGTGTGTGTGTGTGTGTGTGTGTGTGTGTGTGTGTGTGTGTGTGTGTGTGTGTGTGTGTGTGTGTGTGTGTGTGTGTGTGTGTGTGTGTGTGTGTGTGTAGTTGTGGGCCTTTTGGCCTAAACACTGTATAGTGATGCGGAGCGGAGGCCCTTCCTGTGGGATTGCACAGAGAACAGAAAACAGAAGCTTCTAATGGGGCTTATTGATCCACACACAGCCCAGTGACTGATGACAAAGTAAAAGCCCCCTTCACCCAATCAACCCCCTCCATCCCATCCCTCCCCTCCTGGGTCCGTTCAAGAAAGAGTGGCATGTCTAACAGGCTGCCTGCTGAACATTTTATCATCAGGTATTTCTGGTGGTGCTGCTCTTTCGTCTGGCGCTGGACTCTAATATGTGATCTGTTTTATATCACCACTGCAGTGGAGGCTGCTGAGGGGAGGACGGCTACTATTAATGCCAGGATTGGAGTCAATGGAATGGAGTCAGTGGAATGATATCAAACACATCAAACACGTGGTTTCCATGTGGCTGATACCATTCCATGGACTCCATTCCAGCCTCCAGTGTGAATACATACAGTTGAAGACAGAAATGTACATACACCTTAGCCAAATACATTTAAACTCTGTTTTTCACAATTCCTGACATTTAATCATTGTAAAAATGATAGGATCACCACTTTATTTTAAGAATGTGTAATGTCAATAATAGTAGAGAGAATTATTTATTTCAGCTTTTATTTCTTTCATCACATTCCCAGTGGGTCAGAAGTTTACATACACTCAATTAGTATTTGGTAGCATTGCCTTTAAATTGTTTAACTTGGGTTAAACGTTTCAGGTAGCCTTCCACAAGCTTCCCACAATAAGTTGGGTGAATTTTGGCCCATTCCTCCTTACAGAGCTGGAGTAACTGAGTCAGGTTTGTAGGCCTACTTGCTCGCACACACTTTTTCAGTTCTGGCCACACATTTTCTATAGAATTGAGGTCAGGGCTCTGTGATGGCCACTCCAATACCTTAACTTTGTTTTGCCACAACTTTGGAATTATGCTTGGAGTCATTGTCCATTTGGAAGACCCATTTGCGACCAAGCTTTAACTTCCTGACTGATGTCTTGAGATATTGCTTCAATATATCCACATATTGTCCCTGCCTCATGATGCCATCCATTTTGTGAAGTGCACCAGTCCCTCCTGCAGCAAAGCACCCCCACAACATGATGATGCCACCCCGTGCTTCACGGTTGGGATGGTGTTCTTCGGCTTGCATGCCTCCCCCTTTTTCCTCCAAACATAACGATGGTCATTATGGCCAAACAGTTCTATTTTTGTTTCAGTCATCCAAAAAGTATTATATTTTTCCCAATGTGCAGTTGGAAACCGTAGTCTGGCTTTTTTATGGCGGTTTTGGAGCAGTGGCTTCTTCCTTGCTGAGCGGCCTTTCAGGTTATGTCGATATAGGACTCGTTTTACTGTGGATGTAGATACTTTGGTACCTGTGTCCTCCAGCATCTTCACAAGGTAATTCGCTGTTGTTCTGGGATTGATTTGTACTTTTCACACCTAGGTACGTTCATCTCTAGGAGACAGAACACGTCTCCTTCCTGAGCGGTATGACGGCTGCGTGGTCCCATGGTGTTTATACTTGCGTACTACTGTTTGTACAGATGAACGTGGTACCTTCAGGCGTTTGGAAATTGCTCCCAAGGATGAACCAGATTTGTTGAGGTTTACAATTTTCTTGGCTGATTTCTTTAGATTTTTCGCATGATGTCAAGCAAAGAGGCACTGAATTTGAAGGTAGGCCTTGAAATACATCCACAGGTACACCTCCAATTAACTCAAAGGATGTATTTTTTTTAAACCACAATTGGAGTCTCTCCACGGCCTCTTAGAGGATCTAGATACTTTTGCTATCCTCTCTGGATTAAAACCAAATTATGATAAATGTACCATATTACGTATTGGATCACTAAAAAATGCACATTTTACATTACCATGTAGTTTAGCAATTAAATGGTCTGACGGAGATGTAGACATACTCGGTATACAAACCCCAAAAGAAAGAAATGATCTCACTACAATACATTTTTATAGAAAGTTAGCAAAAATAGATAAGATCTTGCTACCATGGAAAGGAAAATACCTGTCTATTTGTGGAAAAATCACCCTGATTAACTCCTTAGTTATATCACAGTTTACCTATTTGCTTATGGTTTTGCCTACACCTAGTGACCTGCTTTTTAAATTATGTGAACAAAAAATATTACATTTTATTTGGAACGGCAAACCAGATCAAATTAAAAGGGCCTATTTATATAATGAATATGAATTCGGTGGGCAGAAATGATTAAATATTAAAGCATTAGACCTCTCACTAAATGTATCAGTCATACAAAAGTTATACTTAAATCCAAACTGGTTCTCTAGTAAATTGGTAGGAATGTCTCATCCTATATTCAGGAAGGGCCTTTTCCCCTTTATGCAGATTACACCTGCTCACTTTCGGTTGTTTGAAAAGGAAATCTGCAAAATATCTTTATTTTTTAAACAAGCCTTAGAAAGTTGGTTGCAATTTCAGTTTAATCCACCTGAAAGGACGGAACAAATAGTACAACAAATATTGTGGTTAAATTCAAATATACTAATTGGTAAAAAAAAACTGTATTTATCGAATACATTTTTAAAAAAGGTATAATTTTAGTGAATTATATCATAAATAGGACTGGTGGAGCTGTCACACATGCAGCTAACACAGACATATGGAAATGTCTGCTCTACCCAAAATTACAACCAATTAATTGCAGCATTACCACAAAAATGGAAGAGGCAAGTAGAAGGGGATAAAAGTAAGGAACTTGTATGTCGGCCCTGTATTAAAGAACACAAATGGTTAAAGAAAAGTGTGATTAATATAAACATATACCAATTTCATTTAAGGACCAAAAAACTGACAGCTGTGCCATATAAATTGCAAAATAGTTGTGAAGAGATGTTCGATGTACCCATTCCATGGCACATGGTTTATGAATTGATACGCAAAACAGCGCCGGATTCAAAACTTCACATTTTTCAATATAAATTACTATACAAAATTCTTGCAACTAATAGAATGTTATATATATGGGGGATGCAATCTTCCCAGCTCTGCAGATTCTGCTGTGAGGAGGCAGAGTCATTAGATCATTTATTTTGGTATTGTCCATATGTAGCTCGTTTTTGGTCACAGGTCCAGAAATGGCTGAAGAATTGCAACATTTGCCTAGAACTAACACTACAGATAGCTATACTGGGTGATTTGAAAAGCCAAAGCCATAATCAATAATATAAGAATTATTTTAGCAAAAATGTTTATTTTTAATTTACAATCTGTAGAAGCTATGAGAATAGGAAGGTTCAGTACTTTGTGAAGCATCACAGCACAGTTGAAAAATATATGGCAAGTAGAAATCCGAAATGGATGATGTTGAGAGACAGATGGGAGGGGTTGAATGGAGCTGAAGGGTGGGACTAATAACAAGATAACCATGTAAAACATATGGGATCTGTAAAATGTATATAGTTTCGGAACGTTAGTGAAATAGCACAGTTACAAATAGAAATCAAACTGGATGGACATCAGAAATAGAGGAAGGACTAAGAACAAACAAGAGAGAACTATTGTAAAGTAGACTGTGTCTGTAGAGTGTGTATAAGATGTATGGATTGAAGGTAGAAGCAGAAGTGTTTATTAGTTTACTCCAATTGGGGAGTGGTAGGGTTTGCGGGGAATAATAATAAAGGTATATTCTTTTAAAAAGTATGTATGTCTATATAGGTATGTGTATGTATATATGTGTATATGTATGCATGCGTGTATGGATATATATATTTACCCAAAAAATATGGGGGATTGGAAATGATGCAGACAATTACATTGGAAGCAACATTCTTTCTGCAATATTAAGCTGATCCACCCTCTAAAAATTAAAAAATAAATAAATTAATTAATAATAATAATAATAATAAAAATAATAAAATGATGTCAATTAGCCTATCAGAAGCTTCTAAAGCCCTGACATAATTTTCTGGAATTTTCTAAGCTGTTTAAAGGCACAGTGTATGTAAGCTTCTGACCCACTGGAATTGTGATACAGTGAATTGTAAGTGAAATAATCTGTCTGTAAACAATTGTTGGAAAAATGACTTGTGTCCTGCACAAAGTAGATGTCCTAACTGCCTTGCCAAAACTATATTTTGTTAAATGTAAATGTAAACAAGACATTTGTGGAGTTCTTGAAAAACAAATGTTTAATGACTCCAACCTAAGTGTATGTAAACATCCAACTTCGACTGTAAGTGGTGTTAAACCAGGGCTATAAGTGGGGCTAAGCCAGGGCTATAAGTGGGGTTAGGACAGGGCTATAAGTGGTGTTAAGCCAGGGCTATAAGTGGGGCTAGGACAGGGCTATAAGTGGTGTTAAGCAGGGCTATAAGTGGGGCTAGGACGGGGCTATAAGTGCGGCTAGGACAGGGCTATAAGTGGGGCTAAGCCAGGGATATAAGTGGTGTTAAGCAGGGTTATAAGTGGGGCTAAGCCAGGGCTATAAGTGGGGCTAGGACAGGGCTATAAGTGGGGCTAGGACAGGGCTATAAGTGGGGCTAGGACAGGGCTATAAGTGGTGTTAAGCAGGGCAATAAGTGGGGCTAAGCCAGGGCTATAAGTGGGGCTAAGCCAGGGCTTTAAGTGGGGCTAGGACAGGGCTATAAGTGGGGCTAGGACAGGGCTATAAGTGGTGTTAAGCAGGGCTATAAGTGGGGCTAAGCCAGGGCTATAAGTGGTGTTAAGCAGGGCTATAAGTGGTGTTAAGCAGGGCTATAAGTGGTGTTAAGCAGGGCTATAAGTGGGGCTAAGGCAGGGCTATAAGTGGTGTTAAGCAGGGCTATAAGTGGGGCTAGGACAGGGCTATAGGTGGGGCTAGGACAGGGCTATAAGTGGGGCTAAGCTAGGGCAATAAGTGGGGCTAAGACAGGGCTATAAGTGGGGCTAAGCCAGGGCTATATGTGGGGCTAAGCCAGGGCAATAAGTGGGGCTAGGACAGGGCTGTAAGTGGGGCTAAGCCAGGAGAATAAGTGGGGCTAGGACAGGGCTATAAGTGGGGCTAACCCAGGGCTATAAGTGGGGCTACGCCAGGGCTATAAGTGGGGCTAAGCCAGGGCTATATGTCGGGCTAAGCCAGGGCAATAAGTGGGGCTAGGACAGGGCTGTAAGTGGGGCTAAGCCAGGGCAATAAGTGGGGCTAGGACAGGGCTATAAGTGGGGCTAAACCAGGGCTATAAGTGGGGCTAAGCCAGGGCTATAAGTGGGGCTAAACCAGGGCTATATGTGGGGCTAAGCCAGGGCAATAAGTGGGGCTAGGACAGGGCTATATGTGGGGCTAAGCCAGGGTTATAAGTGGGGCTAAAATAGGGTTATAAGTGGGGCTAAGCCAGGGCTATAAGTGGGGCTAAGCCAGGGCTATAAGTGGGGCTAGGGCAGGGCTATAAGTGGGGCTAGGACAGGGCTATAAGTGGTGTTAAGCAGGGCAATAAGTGGGGCTAAGCCAGGGCTATAAGTGGTGTTAAGCAGGGCTATAAGTGGTGTTAAGCAGGGCTATAAGTGGTGTTAAGCAGGGCTATAAGTGGGGCTAAGGCAGGGCTATAAGTGGTGTTAAGCAGGGCTATAAGTGGGGCTAGGACAGGGCTATAGGTGGGGCTAGGACAGGGCTATAAGTGGTGTTAAGCAGGGCTATAAGTGGTGTTAAGCAGGGCTATAAGTGGTGTTAAGCAGGGCTATAAGTGGGGCTAAGGCAGGGCTATAAGTGGTGTTAAGCAGGGCTATAAGTGGGGCTAGGACAGGGCTATAGGTGGGGCTAGGACAGGGCTATAAGTGGGGCTAAGCTAGGGCAATAAGTGGGGCTAAGACAGGGCTATAAGTGGGGCTAAGCCAGGGCTATATGTGGGGCTAAGCCAGGGCAATAAGTGGGGCTAGGACAGGGCTGTAAGTGGGGCTAAGCCAGGAGAATAAGTGGGGCTAGGACAGGGCTATAAGTGGGGCTAACCCAGGGCTATAAGTGGGGCTACGCCAGGGCTATAAGTGGGCTAAGCCAGGGCTATATGTCGGGCTAAGCCAGGGCAATAAGTGGGGCTAGGACAGGGCTGTAAGTGGGGCTAAGCCAGGGCAATAAGTGGGGCTAGGACAGGGCTATAAGTGGGGCTAAACCAGGGCTATAAGTGGGGCTAAGCCAGGGCTATAAGTGGGGCTAAACCAGGGCTATATGTGGGGCTAAGCCAGGGCAATAAGTGGGGCTAGGACAGGGCTATATGTGGGGCTAAGCCAGGGTTATAAGTGGGGCTAAAATAGGGTTATAAGTGGGGCTAAGCCAGGGCTATAAGTGGGGCTAAGCCAGGGCTATAAGTGGGGCTAGGGCAGGGCTATAAGTGGGGCTAGGACAGGGCTATAAGTGGTGTTAAGCAGGGCAATAAGTGGGGCTAAGCCAGGGCTATAAGTGGTGTTAAGCAGGGCTATAAGTGGTGTTAAGCAGGGCTATAAGTGGTGTTAAGCAGGGCTATAAGTGGGGCTAAGGCAGGGCTATAAGTGGTGTTAAGCAGGGCTATAAGTGGGGCTAGGACAGGGCTATAGGTGGGGCTAGGACAGGGCTATAAGTGGTGTTAAGCAGGGCTATAAGTGGGGCTAAGCCAGGGCTATAAGTGGTGTTAAGCAGGGCTATAAGTGGTGTTAAGCAGGGCTATAAGTGGTGTTAAGCAGGGCTATAAGTGGGGCTAAGGCAGGGCTATAAGTGGTGTTAAGCAGGGCTATAAGTGGGGCTAGGACAGGGCTATAGGTGGGGCTAGGACAGGGCTATAAGTGGGGCTAAGCTAGGGCAATAAGTGGGGCTAAGACAGGGCTATAAGTGGGGCTAAGCCAGGGCTATATGTGGGGCTAAGCCAGGGCAATAAGTGGGGCTAGGACAGGGCTGTAAGTGGGGCTAAGCCAGGAGAATAAGTGGGGCTAGGACAGGGCTATAAGTGGGGCTAACCCAGGGCTATAAGTGGGGCTACGCCAGGGCTATATGTCGGGCTAAGCCAGGGCAATAAGTGGGGCTAGGACAGGGCTGTAAGTGGGGCTAAGCCAGGGCAATAAGTGGGGCTAGGTCAGGGCTATAAGTGGGGCTAAACCAGGGCTATAAGTGGGGCTAAGCCAGGGCTATAAGTGGGGCTAAACCAGGGCTATATGTGGGGCTAAGCCAGGGCAATAAGTGGGGCTAGGACAGGGCTATATGTGGGGCTAAGCCAGGGTTATAAGTGGGGCTAAAATAGGGTTATAAGTGGGGCTAAGCCAGGGCTATAAGTGGGGCTAAGCCAGGGCTATAAGTGGGGCTAGGGCAGGGCTATAAGTGGGGCTAGGACAGGGCTATAAGTGGTGTTAAGCAGGGCAATAAGTGGGGCTAAGCCAGGGCTATAAGTGGGGCTAGGACAGGGCTATAAGTGGTGTTAAGTAGGGCAATAAGTGGGGCTAAGCCAGGGCTATAAGTGGGGCAAAGCCAGGGCTATAAGTGGGGCTAGGACAGGGCTATAAGTGGGGCTAGGACAGGGCTATAAGTGGTGTTAAGCAGGGCTATAAGTGGGGCTAAGCCAGGGCTATAAGTGGGGCAAAGCCAGGGCTATAAGTGGGGCTAGGACAGGGCTATAAGTGGGGCTAGGACAGGGCTATAAGTGGTGTTAAGCAGGGCTATAAGTGGGGCTAAGCCAGGGCTATAAGTGGTGTTAAGCAGGGCTATAAGTGGTGTTAAGTAGGGCAATAAGTGGGGCTAAGCCAGGGCTATAAGTGGGGCAAAGCCAGGGCTATAAGTGGGGCTAGGACAGGGCTATAAGTGGGGCTAGGACAGGGCTATAAGTGGTGTTAAGCAGGGCTATAAGTGGGGCTAAGCCAGGGCTATAAGTGGTGTTAAGCAGGGCTATAAGTGGTGTTAAGCAGGGCTATAAGTGGTGTTAAGCAGGGCTATAAGTGGGGCTAAGGCAGGGCTATAAGTGGTGTTAAGCAGGGCTATAAGTGGGGCTAGGACAGGGCTATAGGTGGGGCTAGGACAGGGCTATAAGTGGGGCTAAACTAGGGCAATAAGTGGGGCTAAGACAGGGCTATAAGTGGGGCTAAGCCAGGGCTATATGTGGGGCTAAGCCAGGGCAATAAGTGGGGCTAGGACAGGGCTGTAAGTGGGGCTAAGCCAGGAGAATAAGTGGGGCTAGGACAGGGCTATAAGTGGGGCTAACCCAGGGCTATAAGTGGGGCTAAGCCAGGGCTATAAGTGGGGCTAAGCCAGGGCTATATGTGGGGCTAAGCCAGGGCAATAAGTGGGGCTAGGACAGGGCTGTAAGTGGGGCTAAGCCAGGGCAATAAGTGGGGCTAGGACAGGGCTATAAGTGGGGCTAAACCAGGGCTATAAGTGGGGCTAAGCCAGGGCTATAAGTGGGGCTAAACCAGGGCTATATGTGGGGCTAAGCCAGGGCAATAAGTGGGGCTAAGCCAGGGCTATAAGTGGGGCTAAGCCAGGGTTATAAGTGGGGCTAAAATAGGGTTATAAGTGGGGCTAAGCCAGGGCTATAAGTGGGGCTAAGCCAGGGCTATAAATGGGGTTAGGACAGGGCTATAAGTGGGGCTAAGCCAGGTCTATAAGTGGGGCTAAGACAGGGCTATAAGTGGGTCTAGGAAAGGGCTGTATTTAACCTCAGATGTGATGTGTGTCATTGGTTTTTCAGGTTCGTGCCAAGGGTCCTGGAACACACACACACACACACACACACACACACACACACACACACACACACACACACACACACACACACACACACACACACACACACACACACATTGTTTTTCAGACCCACTAGTCCAGTGTTGTCATTACTTCTGTTGACATGACAACGGTGGGGGTACGTGTGTGTGTGTACAGGCCCCCTGGCGCTGGTGACAGTAGACGACAACATGGACTCATCATCTCTTCCATGGTATCTATGGTAACAATGATGAGTCGGTGCTAGTCATCCAAACACACATAATTACACAGAAAAGAAACCAGCCTGGAGGGTGGAGGGAGAGATGGTCATTGAGACACGGTAAACAGCTCACACAAAGACATTATGTTGTTGTTTTATCAGGGCTTAATGTTATCAGATTAGGGAACAGTGAAGAAACCAGCCTGGAGGGTGGAGGGAGAGATGGTCATTGAGACACGGTAAACAGCTCACACAAAGACATTATGTTGTTGTTTTATCAGGGCTTAATGTTATCAGATTAGGGAACAGTGAAGAAACCAGCCTGGAGGGTGGAGGGAGAGATGGTCATTGAGACACGGTAAACAGCTCACACAAAGACATTATGTTGTTCTTTTATCAGGGCTTAATGTTATCACATTAGGGAACAGTGAAGAAACCAGCCTGGAGGGTGGAGGGAGAGATGGTCATTGAGACACGGTAAACAGCTCACACAAAGACATTATGTTGTTGTTTTATCAGGGCTTAATGTTATCAGATTAGGGAACAGTGAAGAAACCAGCCTGGAGGGTGGAGGGAGAGATGGTCATTGAGACACGGTAAACAGCTCACACAAAGACATTATGTTGTTCTTTTATCAGGGCTTAATGTTATCACATTAGGGAACAGTGAAGAAACCAGCCTGGAGGGTGGAGGGAGAGATGGTCATTGAGACACGGTAAACAGCTCACACAAAGACATTATGTTGTTGTTTTATCAGGGCTTAATGTTATCACATTAGGGAACAGTGAAGAAACCAGCCTGGAGGGTGGAGGGAGAGATGGTCATTGAGACACGGTAAACAGCTCACACAAAGACATTATGTTGTTGTTTTATCAGGGCTTAATGTTATCAGATTAGGGAACAGTGAAGAAACCAGCCTGGAGGGTGGAGGGAGAGATGGTCATTGAGACACGGTAAACAGCTCACACAAAGACATTATGTTGTTGTTTTATCAGGGCTTAATGTTATCAGATTAGGGAACAGTGAAGAAACCAGCCTGGAGGGTGGAGGGAGAGATGGTCATTGAGACACGGTAAACAGCTCACACAAAGACATTATGTTGTTCTTTTATCAGGGCTTAATGTTATCACATTAGGGAACAGTGAAGAAACCAGCCTGGAGGGTGGAGGGAGAGATGGTCATTGAGACACGGTAAACAGCTCACACAAAGACATTATGTTGTTGTTTTATCAGGGCTTAATGTTATCAGATTAGGGAACAGTGAAGAAACCAGCCTGGAGGGTGGAGGGAGAGATGGTCATTGAGACACGGTAAACAGCTCACACAAAGACATTATGTTGTTCTTTTATCAGGGCTTAATGTTATCACATTAGGGAACAGTGAAGAAACCAGCCTGGAGGGTGGAGGGAGAGATGGTCATTGAGACACGGTAAACAGCTCACACAAAGACATTATGTTGTTGTTTTATCAGGGCTTAATGTTATCACATTAGGGAACAGTGCCAATTATACAAATCTCTCTCCAATTCAAAGGCTTTATTGACATGGGAAACACTATGTTTACATTGCCAAGCAAGTGAAATAGATAAAAAACAAAAGTGAAATAAACAATCAAAAATGAACAGTAAACATTACACTCACTAAAGTTTTAAAGGAATAGAGACATAGAGACAAATGTCATATTATGTCTATATACAGTGTTGTAACAATGTGCAAATAGTTAAAGTAGAAAAGGGAAAATAAATAAACATAAATATATGTTGTATTTACAATGCTGTTTGTTCTTCACTGGTTGCCCTTTTCTTGTGGCAACAGGTCACAAATCTGTCTGATGTGATGGTACACTGTGGTATTTCACACAATATATAGAGTTTCAAGAAAAAGCATATGAACCCTTTGGAATAACCTGGATTTCTGAATGAATCGGTTATCAAATTTGATCTGATCTTCATCTAAGTCACAAAAATAGACAAACATAGTGTGCTTGAACTAATAACACACAAATTATTTTATTTTTCTTGTCTATTTAGAATACATAATTTAAACATTCACATTGTAGATTGGAAAAAGTATGTGAACCCCTAGGCTAATGACTTCTACATTTGGCAGGAGGTTAGGAAGTGCAGCTCAGATTCCACCACATTTTGTGGGCAGTGTGCACATAGCCTGACTTCTCTTGCGAGCCAGGTCTGCCTACGGCAACCTTTCTCAATAGCAAGGCTACGCTCACTGAGTTTGTACATAGTCAAAGCTTTATTTTTCTCTCTCTCTCCTGATGCTTTTCATTCTCAAATCAAATTAGTAGTCAAGCAGCTACAGGGGCAAAACACACTCCCCTGGAATGACGCAAAACACACACATATTACACTTACTGTACCCACAAAACCCCGCCCAACAGTCATCCCCACAGCCCCACACATGCACAGGCTCACACACACACCCCATCTCTGTTCTCCAGTCAGAGAAAGCAGATCCTCTGCATATGCCTCCTCACCCTGGGCACGCACAACATTAACTTCCTCAGGTTTCATGTTAATGAGAGATCCGGTTCCTGCTTAATAGCTGGCTGTGCACGAGTCGCAGAGAAAATCAATTCTCAGTCATTTCCACAGACGTCTACCACTGCTATAGTCTCTATAGAGAGAGAGTGAGAGCGAGAGCGAGAGAGAGAGAGAGAGAGAGAGAGAGAGAAGAGAGAGATAGAGAGAGATTGAGGGAACAAAAGAGAGAGAAAGAGAACTAGAGAGGGGGGGCAGGGATGGAGATACTGAGACGTGGAGGGGAGAGAAAGATACAGACAGGGGGATAGATAGAGAGAGAGAGAGAGAGAGAGAGAGAGGGGGGGGTCAGAGAGAGAGGCAAAGAGAGAGAGAGAGAAAGAGGAGATGGGGCAGAGGGAAAGAATGAAAGTGGGGGCATTTGTCAGGAGAGACAGGGGAGACGAGAGAATGGAGAGAGAAGAGAAGGATGGAGACAAAAGGAATGATCAATCCATGTGCTGCCGGGCTGATGGGGGGATCTGGAGGTAGAGGGGAAGGAGGGGTGGATTGATGAGAGGAGGTCCTTGGCGGGCCCCTAGGGATTTGGTCAGTGGAGAAGAGAGACAGACACGGACCGATGGATGGGCAGAGAGAGACATACACATAATGACACATAATAGCCCGTAACACTTAACAACAGTCCCATTGCTTCTTCTGCCGCATGCAGCACGGCTAGTGAAATTAAACACTTATTTTTCACAAGATGCCGGAACCGGTAAGCTGTGTCACACACACGGACAGGGAATCGTTTTGTTGGTGAATCACAGAGCTCGAAGCAGGATAACACAGCATTATGTAGTCTTTATGTAACAGTGGCCCAGCTCAAATTCCCCAATTACAGCAGCATGCACAATTGTAAAATTAGATCCATAATTGAGAAATTTGGAAAATCCATATTTCGAGGGAGAGGAGCATGACTAGCTAAATAATGCTGATATTACTCACAATAACATGTAGCCATGGTTGTGGACTCATCTCATCCCTATGAAGTGATCATGAGTGATCAGAAGTAATGTTGAAGCTGAACAGCGAAGGAAAGGTGCAAAGCAGAGTCAGTGTACTGTAGCTAGGTTATATAGTGTACTGTAGCTAGGTTATATAGTGAGAGTAGTCAGTGTACTGTAGCTAGGTTATATAGTGTACTGTAGCTAGGTTATATAGTGAGAGTAGTCAGTGTACTGTAGCTAGGTTATATAGTGTACTGTAGCTAGGTTATATAGTGTACTGTAGCTAGGTTATATAGTGAGAGTAGTCAGTGTACTGTAGCTAGGTTATATAGTGTACTGTAGCTAGGTTATATAGTGAGAGCAGTCAGTGTACTGTAGCTAGGTTACATAGTGAGAGCAGTCAGTGTACTGTAGCTAGGCTATATAGTGAGAGCAGTCAGTGTACTGTAGCTAGGTTACATAGTGAGAGCAGTCAGTGTACTGTAGCTAGGCTATATTGTGAGAGCAGTCAGTGTACTGTAGCTAGGTTACATAGTGAGAGCAGTCAGTGTACTGTAGCTAGGCTATATTGTGAGAGCAGTCAGTGTACTGTAGCTAGGTTATATAGTGAGAGCAGTCAGTGTACTGTAGCTAGGTTATATTGTGAGAGCAGTCAGTGTACTGTAGCTAGGTTACATAGTGAGAGCAGTCAGTGTGCTGTAGCGAGGTTACATAGTGAGAACAGTCAGTGTACTGTAGCTAGGTTACATAGTGAGAGCAGTCAGTGTACTGTAGCTAGGTTATATAGTGAGAGCAGTCAGTGTACTGTAGCTAGGTTACATAGTGAGAGCAGTCAGTGTACTGTAGCTAGGTTATATAGTGAGAGCAGTCAGTGTACTGTAGCTAGATTATATAGTGAAGGCAGTCAGTGTACTGTAGCTAGGTTATATAGTGAGAGCAGTCAGTGTACTGTAGCTAGGTTACATAGTGAGAGCAGTCAGTGTACTATAGCTAGGTTATATAGTGAGAGCAGTCAGTGTACTGTAGCTAGGTTATATAGTGAGAGCAGTCAGTGTACTGTAGCTAGGTTATATAGTGAGAGCAGTCAGTGTACTGTAGCTAGGTTACATAGTGAGAGCAGTCAGTGTACTGTAGCTAGGTTACATAGTAAGAGCAGTCAGTGTGATGTAGCTAGGTTATATAGTGAGAGCAGTCAGTGTACTGTAGCTAGGCTATATAGTCAGAGCAGTCAGAGTACTGTAGCTAGGTTATATAGTGAGAGCAGTCAGTGTACTGTAGCTAGGCTATATAGTCAGAGCAGTCAGAGTACTGTAGCTAGGTTATATAGTGAGAGCAGTCAGTGTACTGTAGCTAGGCTACATAGTGAGAGCAGTCAGTGTGCTCTAGCTAGGTTACATAGTGAGAGCAGTCAGTGTATTGTAGCTAGGCTACATAGTAAGAGCAGTCAGTGTGCTGTAGCTAGGTTACATAGTGAGAGCAGTCAGTGTACTGTAGCTAGGTTATATAGTGAGAGCAGTAAGTGTACTGTAGCTAGGCTATATAGTCAGAGCAGTCAGAGTACTGTAGCTAGGTTATATAGTGAGAGCAGTCAGTGTACTGTAGCTAGGCTACATAGTGAGAGCAGTCAGTGTACTGTAGCTAGGTTACATAGTGAGAGCAGTCAGTGTACTGTAGCTAGGTTATATAGTGAGAGCAGTCAGTGTACTGTAGCTAGGGCTCCGGGCAGCCGAGCGGGCAGCCGAGCGGAAATGGAGGAAAACTCGCCTCCCTGCAGACCTGGCATCCTTTCACTCCCTCCTCTCTACATTTTCCTCCTCTGTCTCTGCTGCTAAAGCCACTTTCTACCACTCTAAATTCCAAGCATCTGCCTCTAACCCTAGGAAGCTCTTTGCCACCTTCTCCTCCCTCTTGAATCCTCCTCCCCCTCCCCCCTCCTCCTCTCTGCAGATGACTTCGTCAACCATTTTGAAAAGAAGGTCGACGACATCCGATCCTCGTTTGCTAAGTCAAACGACACCGCTGGTTCTGCTCACACTGCCCTACCCTGTGCTCTGACCTCTTTCTCCCCTCTCTCTCCAGATGACATCTCACGTCTTGTGACGGCCGGCCGCCCAACAACCTGCCCGCTTGACCCTATCCCCTCCTCTCTTCTCCAGACCATCTCCGGTGACCTTCTCCCTTACCTCACCTCGCTCATCAACTCATCCCTGACCGCTGGCTACGTCCCTCCCGTCTTCAAGAGAGCGAGAGTTGCACCCTTCTGAAAAAACCTACACTCGATCCCTCCGATGTCAACAACTACAGACCAGTATCCCTTCTTTCTTTTCTCTCCAAAACTCTTGAACGTGCCGTCCTTGGCCAGCTCTCCCGCTATCTCTCTCAGAATGACCTTCTTGATCCAAATCAGTCAGGTTTCAAGACTAGTCATTCAACTGAGACTGCTCTTCTCTGTATCACGGAGGCGCTCCGCACTGCTAAAGCTAACTCTCTCTCCTCTGCTCTCATCCTTCTAGACCTATCGGCTGCCTTCGATACTGTGAACCATCAGATCCTCCTCTCCACCCTCTCCGAGTTGGGCATCTCCGGCGCGGCCCACGCTTGATTGCGTCCTACCTGACAGGTCGCTCCTACCAGGTGGCGTGGCGAGAATCCGTCTCCTCACCACGTGCTCTCACCACTGGTGTCCCCCAGGGCTCTGTTCTAGGCCCTCTCCTATTCTCGCTATACACCAAGTCACTTGGCTCTGTCATAACCTCACATGGTCTCTCCTATCATTGCTATGCAGACGACACACAATTAATCTTCTCCTTTCCCCCTTCTGACGACCAGGTGGCGAATCGCATCTCTGCATGTCTGGCAGACATATCAGTGTGGATGACGGATCATCACCTCAAGCTGAACCTCGGCAAGACGGAGCTGCTCTTCCTCCCGGGGAAGGACTGCCCGTTCCATGATCTCGCCATCACGGTTGACAACTCCATTGTGTCCTCGTCCCAGAGCGCTAAGAACCTTGGCGTGATCCTGGACAACACCCTGTCGTTCTCAAATAACATCAAGGCGGTGGCCCGTTCCTGTAGGTTCATGCTCTACAACATCCGCAGAGTACGACCCTGCCTCACACAGGAAGCGGCGCAGGTCCTAATCCAGGCACTTGTCATCTCCCGTCTGGATTACTGCAACTCGCTGTTGGCTGGGCTCCCTGCCTGTGCCATTAAACCCCTACAACTCATCCAGAACGCCGCAGCCCGTCTGGTGTTCAACCTTCCCAAGTTCTCTCACGTCACCCCGCTCCTCCGCTCTCTCCACTGGCTTCCAGTTGAAGCTCGCATCCGCTACAAGACCATGGTGCTTGCCTACGGAGCTGTGAGGGGAACGGCACCTCACTACCTCCAGGCTCTGATCAGGCCCTACACCCAAACAAGGGCACTGCGTTCATCCACCTCTGGCCTGCTCGCCTCCCTACCACTGAGGAAGTACAGTTCCCGCTCAGCCCAGTCAAAACTGTTCGCTGCTCTGGCCCCCCAATGGTGGAACAAACTCCCTCACGACGCCAGGACAGCGGAGTCAATCACCACCTTCCGGAGACACCTGAAACCCCACCTCTTTAAGGAATACCTAGGATAGGATAAAGTAATCCTTCTCCCCCTCCCCCCCTTAAAAGACCTAGATGCACTATTGTAAAGTGGCTGTTCCACTGGATGTCATAAGGTGAAAGCACCAATTTGTAAGTCGCTCTGGATA
This sequence comes from Oncorhynchus nerka, assembly GCF_034236695.1. Taxonomy (NCBI): domain Eukaryota; kingdom Metazoa; phylum Chordata; class Actinopteri; order Salmoniformes; family Salmonidae; genus Oncorhynchus; species Oncorhynchus nerka. The sequence goes on from NC_088396.1 coordinate 42,439,159, forward strand.
AGAGCGTCTGCTAAATGACTTAAATGTAAATGTTAAATGTTATATAGTGAAGGCAGTCAGTGTACTGTAGCTAGGTTACATAGTGAGAGCAGTCAGTGTGCTGTAGCGAGGTTACATAGTGAGAACAGTCAGTGTACTGTAGCTAGGTTACATAGTGAGAGCAGTCAGTGTACTGTAGCTAGGTTATATAGTGAGAGCAGTCAGTGTACTGTAGCTAGGTTACATAGTGAGAGCAGTCAGTGTACTGTAGCTAGGTTATATAGTGAGAGCAGTCAGTGTACTGTAGCTAGATTATATAGTGAAGGCAGTCAGTGTACTGTAGCTAGGTTATTTGGTGAGAGCAGTCAGTGTACTGTAGCTAGGTTACATAGTGAGAGCAGTCAGTGTACTATAGCTAGGTTATATAGTGAGAGCAGTCAGTGTACTGTAGCTAGGTTATATAGTGAGAGCAGTCAGTGTACTGTAGCTAGGTTATATAGTGAGAGCAGTCAGTGTACTGTAGCTAGGTTACATAGTGAGAGCAGTCAGTGTACTGTAGCTAGGTTACATAGTAAGAGCAGTCAGTGTGATGTAGCTAGGTTATATAGTGAGAGCAGTCAGTGTACTGTAGCTAGGCTATATAGTCAGAGCAGTCAGAGTACTGTAGCTAGGTTATATAGTGAGAGCAGTCAGTGTACTGTAGCTAGGCTATATAGTCAGAGCAGTCAGAGTACTGTAGCTAGGTTATATAGTGAGAGCAGTCAGTGTACTGTAGCTAGGCTACATAGTGAGAGCAGTCAGTGTGCTCTAGCTAGGTTACATAGTGAGAGCAGTCAGTGTATTGTAGCTAGGCTACATAGTAAGAGCAGTCAGTGTGCTGTAGCTAGGTTACATAGTGAGAGCAGTCAGTGTACTGTAGCTAGGTTATATAGTGAGAGCAGTAAGTGTACTGTAGCTAGGCTATATAGTCAGAGCAGTCAGAGTACTGTAGCTAGGTTATATAGTGAGAGCAGTCAGTGTACTGTAGCTAGGCTACATAGTGAGAGCAGTCAGTGTACTGTAGCTAGGTTACATAGTGAGAGCAGTCAGTGTACTGTAGCTAGGTTATATAGTGAGAGCAGTCAGTGTACTGTAGCTAGGGCTCCGGGCAGCCGAGCGGGCAGCCGAGCGGAAATGGAGGAAAACTCGCCTCCCTGCAGACCTGGCATCCTTTCACTCCCTCCTCTCTACATTTTCCTCCTCTGTCTCTGCTGCTAAAGCCACTTTCTACCACTCTAAATTCCAAGCATCTGCCTCTAACCCTAGGAAGCTCTTTGCCACCTTCTCCTCCCTCTTGAATCCTCCTCCCCCTCCCCCCCCCTCCTCCCTCTCTGCAGATGACTTCACAACCATTTTGAAAAGAAGGTCGATTTTACATCCGATCCTCGTTGCTAAGTCAAACGACACCGCTGGTTCTGCTCACACTGCCCTACCCTGTGCTCTGACCTCTTTCTCCCCTCTCTCTCCAGATGACATCTCACGTCTTGTGACGGCCGGCCGCCCAACAACCTGCCCGCTTGACCCTATCCCCTCCTCTCTTCTCCAGACCATCTCCGGTGACCTTCTCCCTTACCTCACCTCGCTCATCAACTCATCCCTGACCGCTGGCTACGTCCCTCCCGTCTTCAAGAGAGCGAGAGTTGCACCCCTTCTGAAAAAACCTACACTCGATCCCTCCGATGTCAACAACTACAGACCAGTATCCCTTCTTTCTTTTCTCTCCAAAACTCTTGAACGTGCCGTCCTTGGCCAGCTCTCCCGCTATCTCTCTCAGAATGACCTTCTTGATCCAAATCAGTCAGGTTTCAAGACTAGTCATTCAACTGAGACTGCTCTTCTCTGTATCACGGAGGCGCTCCGCACTGCTAAAGCTAACTCTCTCTCCTCTGCTCTCATCCTTCTAGACCTATCGGCTGCCTTCGATACTGTGAACCATCAGATCCTCCTCTCCACCCTCTCCGAGTTGGGCATCTCCGGCGCGGCCCACGCTTGGATTGCGTCCTACCTGACAGGTCGCTCCTACCAGGTGGCGTGGCGAGAATCCGTCTCCTCACCACGTGCTCTCACCACTGGTGTCCCCCAGGGCTCTGTTCTAGGCCCTCTCCTATTCTCGCTATACACCAAGTCACTTGGCTCTGTCATAACCTCACATGGTCTCTCCTATCATTGCTATGCAGACGACACACAATTAATCTTCTCCTTTCCCCCTTCTGACGACCAGGTGGCGAATCGCATCTCTGCATGTCTGGCAGACATATCAGTGTGGATGACGGATCATCACCTCAAGCTGAACCTCGGCAAGACGGAGCTGCTCTTCCTCCCGGGGAAGGACTGCCCGTTCCATGATCTCGCCATCACGGTTGACAACTCCATTGTGTCCTCGTCCCAGAGCGCTAAGAACCTTGGCGTGATCCTGGACAACACCCTGTCGTTCTCAAATAACATCAAGGCGGTGGCCCGTTCCTGTAGGTTCATGCTCTACAACATCCGCAGAGTACGACCCTGCCTCACACAGGAAGCGGCGCAGGTCCTAATCCAGGCACTTGTCATCTCCCGTCTGGATTACTGCAACTCGCTGTTGGCTGGGCTCCCTGCCTGTGCCATTAAACCCCTACAACTCATCCAGAACGCCGCAGCCCGTCTGGTGTTCAACCTTCCCAAGTTCTCTCACGTCACCCCGCTCCTCCGCTCTCTCCACTGGCTTCCAGTTGAAGCTCGCATCCGCTACAAGACCATGGTGCTTGCCTACGGAGCTGTGAGGGGAACGGCACCTCACTACCTCCAGGCTCTGATCAGGCCCTACACCCAAACAAGGGCACTGCGTTCATCCACCTCTGGCCTGCTCGCCTCCCTACCACTGAGGAAGTACAGTTCCCGCTCAGCCCAGTCAAAACTGTTCGCTGCTCTGGCCCCCAATGGTGGAACAAACTCCCTCACGACGCCAGGACAGCGGAGTCAATCACCACCTTCCGGAGACACCTGAAACCCCACCTCTTTAAGGAATACCTAGGATAGGATAAAGTAATCCTTCTCCCCCCCCCCCTTAAAAGACCTAGATGCACTATTGTAAAGTGGCTGTTCCACTGGATGTCATAAGGTGAAAGCACCAATTTGTAAGTCGCTCTGGATAAGAGCGTCTGCTAAATGACTTAAATGTAAATGTTAAATG
>NC_088396.1:42442845-42452219 GCF_034236695.1 Oncorhynchus nerka
AGACTAGACTAGAATATAATAGACTAGACTAGAGAATATAATAGACTAGACTAGACTAGAATATAATAGACTAGACTAGAATATAATAGACTAGACTAGAATAATAACTAGACTAGAATATAATAGACTAATTTGAACTAGATATAACAGACTAGAATATAATAGACTAGACTACCAACCTCTGACTAGAATATATAATAGACTAGACTAGACTAGAATATAATAGACTAGACTAGAATATAATAGACTAGACTAGAATATAATAGACTAGACTAGAATATAATAGACTAAAATAGACTAGAATATAATAGACTAGACTAGTCTAGACTATAATAGACTAGACTAGAATATAATAGACTAGACTAGAATATAATAGACTAGACTAGAATATAATATAATATACTAGACTAGAATATAATAGACTAGAATATAATAGACTAGACTAGAATATAATAGACTAGACTAGACTAGAATATAATAGACTAGACTAGAATATAATATAATAGACTAGACTAGAATATAATAGACTAGACTAGAATATAATAGACTAGACTAGACTAGAATATAATAGACTAGACTAGAATATAATATACTAGACTAGACTAGAATATAATAGACTAGACTAGAATATAACAGACTAGACTAGAATATAATAGACTATACTAGACTAGAATATAATAGACTATACTAGAATAAAATAGACTAGACTAAACTAGAATATAATAGACTAGACTAGAATATAACAGACTAGACTAGACTATAATAGACTAGACTAGAATATAACAGACTAGACTAGAATATAACAGACTAGACTAGAATATAACAGACTATACTAGAATATAATAGACTAGACTAGAATATAATAGACTAGACTAGACTAGAATATAATAGACTAGACTAGAATATAATAGACTAGACTAGAATATAATAGACTAGACTATACTAGAATATAATAGACTAGACTAGAATATAACAGACTAGAATATAATATAATAGACTAGACTAGAATATAATATAATAGACTAGACTAGAATGTAATAGACTAGACTAGACCAGAATATAAAAGACTAGACTAGAATATAATAGACTAGACTAGACTAGAATATAATAGACTAGACTAGAATATAATAGACTAGACTAGAATATAATAGACTAGACTAGAATATAACAGACTAGACTAGAATATAATAGACTAGACTATAATATAATAGACTAGACTAGAACATAACAGACTATACTAGAATATAATAGACTAGACTAGAATATAATAGACTAGACTAGACTAGAATATAATATACTAGACTAGACTAGAATATAATAGACTAGACTAGAATAGAATATAATAGACTAGACTAGAATATAATAGACTAGACTAGAATATAATAGACTAGAATATAACAGACTAGACTAGAATATAATAGACTAGACTAGAATATAACAGACTAGACTAGAATATAATATAATAGACTAGACTAGAATATAATATAATATACCAGACTAGAATATAATATACTAGACTAGAATATAATAGACTAGAATAGACTAGAATATAATAGACTAGACTAGAATATAATAGACTAGACTAGAATATAACAGACTAGACTATAATATAATAGACTAGATTAGAATATAACAGACTATACTAGAATATAATAGACTAGACTAGAATATAATAGACTAGACTAGACTAGAATATAATAGACTAGAATATAATAGACTAGACTAGAATATAACAGACTAGAATATAATATAATAGACTAGACTAGAATATAATATAATAGACTAGACTAGAATGTAATAGACTAGACTAGACCAGAATATAAAAGACTAGACTAGAATATAATAGACTAGACTAGACTAGAATATAATAGACTAGACTAGAATATAATAGACTAGACTAGAATATAATAGACTAGACTAGAATATAACAGACTAGACTAGAATATAATAGACTAGACTATAATATAATAGACTAGACTAGAACATAACAGACTATACTAAGAATATAATAGACTAGACTAGAATATAATAGACTAGACTAGAATATAATAGACTAGACTAGACTAGAATATAATAGACTAGACTAGACTAGAATATAATAGACTAGACTAGAATATAATAGACTAGACTAGAATATAATAGACTAGAATATAACAGACTAGACTAGAATATAATAGACTAGACTAGAATATAACAGACTAGACTAGAATATAATATAATAGACTAGACTAGAATATAATATAATATACCAGACTAGAATATAATATACTAGACTAGAATATAATAGACTAGAATAGACTAGAATATAATAGACTAGACTAGAATATAATAGACTAGACTAGAATATAACAGACTAGACTATAATATAATAGACTAGATTAGAATATAACAGACTATACTAGAATATAATAGACTAGACTAGAATATAATAGACTAGACTAGAATATAATAGACTAGACTAGAATATAATAGACTAGACTAGAATATAATAGACTAGAATATAACAGACTAGACTAGAATATAATATAACAGACTAGACTATAATATAATATAATAGACTAGACTAGAATATAATATAATAGACTAGACTAGAATATAATAGACTAGACTAGACTAGAATATAATAGACTAGACTAGAATATAATAGACTAGACCAGACTAGAATATAATAGACTAGACTAGAATGTAATATAATAGACTAGACTAGAATATAATAGACTAGACTAGAATATAATAGACTAGACTAGAATATAATATAATATACTAGACTAGAATATAATAGACTAGACTAGAATATAATAGACTAGACTAGAATATAATAGACTAGACTAGACTAGAATATAATAGACTAGACTAGAATATAATAGACTAGAATATAATTGACTAGACTAGACTAGAATATAATAGACTAGACTAGAATATAATATACTAGAGTATAATAGACTAGACTAGAATATAATAGACTAGACTAGAATATAATAGACTAGACTAGAATATAATAGACTAGACTAGAATATAACAGACTAGACTAGAATATAATAGACTAGACTAGAATATAATAGACTAGACTAGAATATAATAGACTAGACTAGAATATAATAGACTAGACTAGACTAGAATATAATAGACTAGACTAGAATATAATAGACTAGACTAGAATATAATAGACTAGACTAGAATATAATAGACTAGAATATAACAGACTAGACTAGAATATAATAGACTAGACTAGAATATAATATAATATACTAGACTAGAATATAATAGACTAGACTAGAATATAATAGACTAGACTAGAATATAATAGACTAGACTAGAATATAATATAATATACTAGACTAGAATATAATAGACTAGACTAGAATATAATAGACTAGACTAGAATATAATAGACTAGACTAAAATATAATAGTAGACAAGAATATAATAGACTAGACTAAAATATAATAGACTAGACTAGACTATAATAGACTAGAATATAATAGACTAGACTAAAATATAATAGACTAGACTAGGATATAATAGACTAGACTAAACTAGAATATAATAGACTAGATTAGAATATAATAGACTAGACTAAACTAGAATATAATATACTAGACTAAACTAGAATATAATAGACTAGACTAGACTAGAATAAAATGGACTAGACTAGAATATAATAGACTAGACTAAAATATAATAGAAGACAAGAATATAATAGTCTAGACTCAAATATAATAGACTAGACTAGACTATAATAGACTAGAATATAATAGACTAGACTAAAATATAATAGACTAGACTAGAATATAATATAATAGACTAGTCTAGAATATAATAGACTAGACTAGAATATAATAGACTAGACTAGAATATAATAGACTAGACTAAACTAGAATATAATATACTAGACTAAACTAGAATATAATAGACTAGACTAGACTAGAATATAATAGACTAGACTAGATTATAATAGACTAGACTAGAATATAATAGACTAGACTAGAATATAATAGACTAGACTAAAATATAATAGAAGACAAGAATATAATAGACTAGACTCAAATATAATAGACTAGACTAGACTAGAATATAATAGACTAGACTAGAATATAATAGACTAGACTAGAATATAATAGACTAGACTATACTAGAATAGACTATAATATAAATAGACTAGACTAGAATATAATACAATAGACTAGACTAGAATGTAATAATAGACTAGACTAATACTAGAATATAATAGACTAGACTAGAATATAATAGACTAGACTAGAATATAATAGACTAGACTAGAATATAATAGACTAATAGACTAGACTAGAATATAATATACAATAGACTAGACTAGAATATAATAGACTAATAGACTAGACTAGAATATAATATAATAGACTAGACTAGAATATAATAGACTAGACTAGAATATAATAGACTAGACTAGACTAGAATATAATAGACTAGACTAGAATATAATAGACTAGACTAGAATATAATAGACTAGACTAGAATATAATAGACTAGACTAGAATATAATAGACTAGACTAGAATATAATATAATATACTAGACTAGAATATAATAGACTAGACTAGAATATAATAGACTAGACTAGACTAGAATATAATAGACTAGACTAGAATATAATAGACTAGACTAGAATATAACAGACTAGACTATAATATAATAGACTAGACTAGAATATAACAGACTATACTAGAATATAATAGACTAGACTAGAATATAATAGACTAGACTAGACTGGAATATAATAGACTAGACTAGACTAGAATATAATAGACTAGACTAGAATATAATAGACTAGACTAGAATATGATAATAGACTAGACTAGACTAGAATATAAAAGACTAGACTAGAATATAATAGACTAGACCAGAATATAATAGACTAGACTAGAATATAACAGACTAGACTAGAATATAATAGACTAGACTAGAATATAATAGACTAGACTAGACTAGAATATAACAGACTAGACTAGAATATAATAGACTAGACTAGAATATAATAGACTAGACTAGACTAGAATATAACAGACTAGACTAGAATATAATAGACTAGACTAGAATATAATAGACTAGAACTAGACTAGAATATAATAGACTAGAATAGACTAAATATAATAGACTACTAGGAATAATAGACTAGACTAGAATATAATATAATATACTAGACTAGAATATAATAGACTAGACTAGAATATAATATAGACTAGACTAGACTAGAATATAATAGACTAGACTAGAATATAACTAGACTAGAATATAATAGACTAGAATATAATATAATAGACTAGACTAGAATATAATAGACTATACTAGACTAGAATATAATAGACTAGACTAGAATAAAATAGACTAGACTAAACTAGAATATAATAGACTAGACTAGAATATAACTAGACTATAATAGACTAGACTAGAATATAACAGACTAGACTAGAATATAACAGACTAGACTAGAATATAACAGACTATACTAGAATATAATAGACTAGACTAGAATATAATAGACTAGACTAGACTAGAATATAATAGACTAGACTAGAATATAATAGACTAGACTAGAATATAACAGACTAGACTATATAAACATAATAGACTAGACTAGAATATAACAGACTAGAATATAATATAATAGACTAGACTAGAATATAATATAATAGACTAGACTAGAATGTAATAGACTAGACTAGACCAGAATATAAAAGACTAGACTAGAATATAATAGACTAGACTAGACTAGAATATAATAGACTAGACTAGAATATAATAGACTAGACTAGAATATAATAGACTAGACTAGAATATAACAGACTAGACTAGAATATAATAGACTAGACTAGAATATAATAGACTAGACTAGAATATAATAGACTAGACTAGAATATAATAGACTAGACTAGAATATAATAGACTAGACTAGACTAGAATATAATAGACTAGACTAGACTATAAATAGACTAGACTAGACTAGACTAGATATAATAGACTAACTAGAATATAATAGACTAGACTAGAATATAATATAAATATAATAGACTAGACTAGAATATAATAGACTAGACTAGAATATAATAGACTAGACTAGAATATAATATAATAGACTAGACTAGAATATAATATAATATACCAGACTAGAATATATAATATACTAGACTAGAATATAATAGACTAGAATAGACTAGAATATAATAGACTAGACTAGAATATAATAGACTAGAATATAACAGACTAGACTATAATATAATAGACTAGATTAGAATATAACAGACTATACTAGAATATATAGATAGACTAGAATATAATAGACTAGAATATAATAGACTAGACTAGAATATAATAGACTAGACTAGAATATAATAGACTAGACTAGAATATAATAGACTAGAATATAACAGACTAGACTAGAATATAATATAACAGACTAGACTAGAATATAATATAATAGACTAGACTAGAATATAATATAATAGACTAGACTAGAATATAATAGACTAGACTAGACTAGAATATAATAGACTAGACTAGAATATAATAGACTAGACCAGACTAGAATATAATAGACTAGACTAGAATGTAATATAATAGACTAGACTAGAATATAATAGACTAGACTAGAATATAATAGACTAGACTATAATATAATATAATATACTAGACTAGAATATAATAGACTAGACTAGAATATAATAGACTAGACTAGAATATAATAGACTAGACTAGACTAGAATATAATAGACTAGACTAGAATATAATATAATAGACTAGACTAGAATATAATAGACTAGACTAGAATATAATAGACTAGACTATAATATAATATAATAGACTAGACTAGAATATAATAGACTAGACTAGAATATAATAGACTAGACTAGAATATAATAGACTAGACCAGACTAGAATATAATAGACTAGACTAGAATATAATAGACTAGAATAGACTAGAATATAATAGACTAGACTAGACTAGAAATATAATAGACTAGACTAGAATATAATAGACTAGACTAGAATATAATAGACTAGACTAGACAGAATATAATAGACTAAACTAATATAATATGAGACTAGACTAGAAATAATAGACTAGACTAGACTAGAAAATATAACAGAATAGAATAACTAGAATATAACAGACTAGACCAGAATATAATAGACTAGACTAGACTAGAATATAATAGACTAGACTAGAATAAAATATAATAGACTAGACTAGAATATAATAGACTAGACTAGAATATAATAGACTAGACTAGAATATAATAGACTAGACTAGAATATAATAGACTAGACTAGACTAGAATATAATAGACTAGACTAGAATATAATATACTAGACTAGACTAGAATATAATAGACTAGACTAGAATATAATAGACTAGACTAGAATATAACAGACTAGACTAGAATATAATAGACTATACTAGACTAGAATATAATAGACTATACTAGAATATAATAGACTAGACTAAACTAGAAATATAATAGACTAGACTAGAATATAATAGACTAGACTAAACTAGGAATATAATAGACTAGACTATACTAGAATATAGTAGAATACACTAGACTAGAATATAACAGACTAGACTAGAAAATAATAGACTAGACTAGAATATAACAGACTAGACTAGAATATAACAGACTATACTAGAATATAATAGACTAGACTAGAATATAATAGACTAGACTAGACTAGAATATAATAGACTAGACTAGAATATAATAGACTAGACTAGAATATAACAGACTAGAATATAATATAATAGACTAGACTAGAATATAATATAATAGACTAGACTAGAATGTAATAGACTAGACTAGACCAGAATATAAAAGACTAGACTAGAATATAATAGACTAGACTAGACTAGAATATAATAGACTGGACTAGAATATAATAGACTAGAATATAATAGACTAGACTAGAATATAACAGACTAGACTAGAATATAATAGGACTAGACTAGAATATAATAGAATAGACTAGGATATAATAGACTAGACTAGACTAGAATATAATAGACTAGACTAGAATATAATAGACTAGAATATAACAGACTAGACTAGAATATAATATAATAGACTAGACTAGAATGTAATATAATAGACTAGACTAGAATATAATAGACTAGACTAGAATATAATAGACTAGACTAGAATATAATAGACTAGACTAGAATATAATAGACTAAAATAGACTAGAATATAATAGACTAGACTAGTCTAGACTATAATAGACTAGACTAGAATATAATATAATATACTAGACTAGAATATAATAGACTAGAATATAATAGACTAGACTAGAATATAATAGACTAGACTAGACTAGAATATAATAGACTAGACTAGAATATAATATAATATACTAGACTAGAATATAATAGACTAGAATATAATAGACTAGACTAGAATATAATAGACTAGACTAGACTAGAATATAATAGACTAGACTAGAATATAACATACTAGACTAGACTAGAACATAACAGACTAGACTCAGAACATAATAGACCAGACTAGAACATAAGCAGACCAGACTCAGAACATAACAGACCATACTAGACTAGAATATAACAGACTAGACCAGAATATAATGACTAGACCAGAACCAGAACATAACATACCAGACCAGACCAGAATATAACAGACTAGACTAGAACTATAACAGACCAGACTAGAATATAACAGACCAGACCAGAACATAATAGACCAGACTAGACCAGAATATAAAGCTAGACCAGACTAGAATATAATAGACTAGACTAGAATATAATAGACTAGACTAGACTAGAACTATAATAGACTAGACTAAAATATAATAGACTAGAATATAATTGACTAGACTAGACTAGAATATAATAGACTAGACTAGAATATAATAGACTAGACTAGACTAGAATATAATAGACTAGACTAGAATAAGAATATAATAGACTAGACCAGAATATAATAGACTAGACTAGAATATAATAGACTAGACTAGACCAGAATATAATAGACTAGACTAGAATATAACAGACCAGAACATAACAGACCAGACCAGAATATAACAGACTAGACTAGAACATAACAGACCAGAATATAACAGACTAGACTAGAATATAACAGACTCAGACTAGAACATAACAGACTAGACCAGAACATAATAGACCAGACTAGAACTAGAAATAGACTAGACCAGACCAGAATATAATAGACTAGACCAGAATATAATAGACTAGACTAGACTAGAATATAATAGACTAGACTAGAATATAATAGACCAGACAATGAAGACTAGACATATAACAGACCAGACTAGAATATAACAGACTAGACTAGACTAGAATATAATAGACTAGACTAGAATATAATAGAC
>NC_088396.1:42452719-42461976 GCF_034236695.1 Oncorhynchus nerka
AGACTAGACTAGAATATAATAGACTAGACTAGAATATAATATAATATACTAGACTAGAATATAATAGACTAGACTAGAATATAATAGACTAGACTAGAATATAATAGACTAGACTAAAATATAATAGAAGACAAGAATATAATAGACTAGACTAAAATATAACAGACTAGACTAGACTATAATAGACTAGAATATAATAGACTAGACTAAAATATAATAGACTAGACTAGGATATAATACACTAGAGTAAACTAGAATATAATAGACTAGATTAGAATATAATAGACTAGACTAAACTAGAATATAATATACTAGACTAAACTAGAATATAATAGACTAGACTAAACTAGAATATAATAGACTAGACTAGAATATAATAGACTAGACTAGAATATAATAGACTAGACTAGAATATAATATAATATACTAGACTAGAATATAATAGACTAGACTAGAATATAATAGACTAGACTAACAGACCAGAACTAGAACATAATAGACCAGACCAGAAATAGACAGACTAGACCAGAACATAATAGACCCAGACTAGAATATAACAGACTAGACTAGAATATAATAGACCAGACTAGAATATAAAGAGACAAGAACATAACAGACTAGACTAGAACATAACAGACCAACATACCAGACTAGAATATAACAGACCAGACTAGACTAGAACATAAATAGACCAGACCAGAATATAATATAACAGACCAGACTAGAATATAACAGACCAGACCAGAACATAACAGACCAGACCAGAACATAACAGACCAGACCAGAACATAACAGACCAGACCAGACCAGAACATAATAGACCAGACCAGACCAGAACATAACAGACCAGACCAGAACATAACAGACCAGACCAGAACATAACAGACCAGACCAGAACATAACAGACCAGACCAGACCAGAACATAACAGACCAGACCAGAACATAACAGACCAGACTAGAACATAACAGACTAGACCAGAACAGACTAGACTAGAATATAATATAACAGACTAGACTAGAATATAAATAGACCAGACTAGACTAGACTAGAATATAATATAATATACTAGACTAGAATATAATAGACTAGACTAGAATATAACAGACTAGACTAGAACATAATAGACCAGACTAAAATATAATAGACAGACAAGAATATAATAGACTAGACTAAAATATAATAGACTAGACTAGACTATAATAGACTAGAATATAATAGACTAGACTAAAATATAATAGACTAGACTAGAAATATAATAGACTAGACTAAACTAGAATATAATAGACTAGACTAGAATATAATAGACTAGACTAAACTAGAATATAATATACTAGACTAAACTAGAATATAATAGACTAGACTAGACTAGAATAAAAATGGACTAGACTAGAATATAATAGACTAGACTAAAATATAATAGAAGACTAAGAATATAATAGTCTAGACTCAAATATAATAGACTAGACTAGACTATAATAGACTAGAAGAATATAATAGACTAGACTAAAATATAATAGACTAGAACTAGAATATAATATAATAGACCAGACTAGAATATAATAGACTAGACTAGAATATAACAGACTAGACTAGAACATAATAGACTAGACCAGAATATAATAGACTAGACTCAAACTATAATAGACCAGACCAGACTAGACTAGACTAGAATATAATAGACTAGACTAGAATATAATAGACTAGACTAGAATATAACCAGACTAGACTAGAAGACCATAACAGACTAGACCAGAACATAATAGAAGACAAGAATATAATAGACTAGACTAGAATATAATAGACTAGACCAGACCAGAATATAACAGACCAGACCAGAACATAACAGACCAGACCAGAATATAACAGACTAGACTAGAATATAATAGACTAGACTAGAACATAACAGACTAGACTAGAATATAATATAACAAGAATAGACTAGACCAGAACATAACAGACTAGACTAGAATACTAACAGACCAGACCAGAACATAATATAATAGACTAGACTAGAATATAATAGACTAGACTAGAATATAATAGACTAGACTAGACTAGACTAGAATATAATAGACTAGACTAGAATATAATAGACTAGACTAGAATATAATAGAAGACTAGAATATAATAGACTAGACTAGAACATAACAGACCAGACCAGAACATAACATATAACAGACTAGACTAGAAAATATAATAGACTAGACTAGAATATAACAGACCAGACAGACCAGAACATAAACAGACCAGACCAGAACATAACAGACCAGACTAGAACATAACAGACCCAGACTAGAACATAATAGACCAGACTAGAATATAGACAGACTAACAGACTAGAACCAGAATATAATAGACCAGACTAAATATAACAGACCAGACCAGAACATAATAAACAGACCAGACTAGAATATAACAGACTAGACTAGAATATAATAGACTAGACTAGAATATAATAGACTAGACTAAAATATAATAGACTAGACTAGAAATAAATAGACTAGACTAGAATATAATAGACTAGACTAAAATATAACTAGACTAGACTAGAATATAACAGACCAGACCAGAATATAATAGACTAGACTAGAATATAATAGACCAGACTAGAACAGAATATAATAGACTAGAACTAGAATATAATAGACTAACTAGACTAGACTAGAACATAATAGACTAGACTAAAATATAATAGACCAGACAAGAATATAATAGACTAGACTAGAATATAATAGACCAGACTAGACTAGAACATAATAGACTAGACTAGAAGACTATAATAGACTAGACCAGAAGAACATAACAGACCAGACTAGAATATAATAGACTAGACCAGAATATAACAGACCAGACTAGAATATAATAGACTAGACTAGACTAGAATAAACAGACCAGACCAGAACATAACAGACAGACCAGAACATAGAACAAACAGAACCCAGACCAGAACATAACAGACAGACCAGACCAGAACATAACAGACCAGACCAGAACATAACATAACAGACCAGACCAGACTAGAAATATAATAGACCAGACTAGAATATAATAGACTAGACTAGAATATAATAGACTAGACTAGAATATAATAGACTAGACTAGAATATAATAGACTAGACTAGAAGAACATAACAGACCAGACTAGAACATAACAGACTAGACCAGACTAGAATATAACAGACCAGACTAGAACAATATAACAGACCAGACCAGAACATAACAGACCAGACTAGAACATAAACAGACCAGACCAGAACATAACAGACTAGACTAGACTATAAATAGACCAGACAGACAGACTAGACCAGAACATAAATAGACTAGACTAGAATATAACAGACTAGACCAGACTAGAACATAACAGACCAGACTAGAATATAATAGACCAGACCAGAACATAAATAGACCAGACCAGAACATAACATAATAGACCAGAACTAGAATATAAACATAACAGACCAGACCAGAACATAAATAGACCAGACCAGAATATAATAGACCAGACCAGAATATAACAGACCAGACTAGAAGAATAATAGACTAGACTAGAATATAACAGACTAGACTAGAAGAATATAACAGACTAGACCAGAATATAATAGACTAGACTAGAATATAATAGACTAGACTAGAATATAATATAATATACTAGACTAGAATATAATAGACTAGACTAGAATATAATAGACTAGACTAGAATATAATATAATAGACTAGACCAGAACATAACAGACTAGACTAGAATATAACAGACCAGACCAGACTATAATATAATAGACCAGACTAGAATATAACAGACTAGACTAGAATATAATAGACTAGACTAGAATATAACAGACTAGACTATAATAGACTAGACTAGAATATAATAGACCAGACTAGAAGAATATAATAGACCAGACTAGAATATAATAGACTAGACTAGAAGAACATAACAGACCAGACTAGACCAAATATAAATAGACTAGACTAGAACAACATAACAGACCAGACCAGAATATAAATAGACTAGACTAGAATATAATAGACCAGACTAGACTAGAATATAACAGACCAGACTAGAACAGAACAGACTAGACCAGAATATAATAGACTAGACCAGAAATATAACTAGACTAGACCAGAATATAATAGACCAGACTAGAACATAAACAGACAGACCAGACCAGAACATAACAGACCAGACTAGAATATAACATACCAGACCAGACTAGACCAGAACATAACAGACCAGACCAGAACATAACAGACCAGACCAGAACTAGACCAGACCAGAACATAAATAGACCAGACCAGACCAGAAGAACATAAATAGACCAGACTAGACTAAATATAACAGACCAGACTAGAATATAACAGACAGACCAGACCAGAACATAACAGACCAGACCAGAACATAACAGACCAGACCAGAACATAACAGACCAGAAATATAACAGACCAGAACATAACAGACCAGACCAGACCAGAACATAACAGACCAGACCAGAACATAACAGACCAGACCAGAAATAACAGACCAGACCAGAACATAAACCAGACCAGACCAGAACCAGACCAGACCAGAACATAACAGACCAGACCAGAACATAACAGACCAGACCAGACCAGAACATAACAGACCAGACCATAACAGACCAGAACAGACCAGACCAGACCAGAACATAATAGACCAGACCAGAACATAACAGACCAGACCAGAATATAACAGACCAGACCAGAACATAACAGACTAGACTAGAACATAACAGACCAGACCAGAATATACAGACTAGACTAGAATATAATAACAGACCAGACCAGAACATAACAGACCAGACCAGAACATAACAGACCAGAATAAATAAGACCAGAATATACAGACCAGACCAGAACATAATAGACCAGACCAGAATATAACAGACCAGACCAGACCAGAACATAACAGACCAGACCAGAACATAACAGACCAGACCAGAACATAATAGACTAGACCAGAATATAACAGACTAGACCAGAACATAACAGACCAGACCAGAACATAACAGACCAGACTAGAATATAACATAGACCAGACCAGACCAGAACATAACAGACCAGACCAGAATATAACAGACCAGACCAGAACATAACAGACCAGACCAGACCAGAATATAATATAATAGACTAGACTAGAATATAATAGACTAGACTAGACTAGAATATAATAGACTAGACTAGAATATAATAGACTAGACTAGACTAGAATATAATAGACTAGACTAGAATATAATAGACTAGACTAGACCAGAATATAATAGACTAGACAGACTATAATAGACCAGAAGACCAGACTAGACCAAAATATAATAGACTAATAGACTAGAACTAATAAATAGACCAGACTAGACTAGAACATAAATAGACAGACTAGACTAGAATATAATAGACTAGACTAGAATAATATAATAGACCAGACTAGACTAGACTAGAATATAATAGACTAGACTAGAATATAATAGACTAGACCAGAATATAATAGACTAGACTAGAATATAATAGACTAGACTAGACCAGACTAGAACATAACAGACTAGACCAGAATATAATAGACCAGAATATAATAGACAGACTAGAACATAACAGACCAGACCAGACTATAATAGACAGACCAGAAATATAATAGACTAGACTAGAATATAATAGACTAGACTAGAACCAGACCAGACTAGAATATAATAGACTAGACTAGAAATAGAATACTAATAGACTAGACCAGAACATAAGACTAGACCAGACCAGAATATAAAGAAGACCAAACATAACAGACCAGACCAGAACAAATAGACCAGACCATAATAGACCAGAACAGAACATAAATAGACCAGACTAGACTAGAATATAATATAGACTAGACTAGACTAGAATATAACAGACTAGACTAGAACATAACCAGACTAGACTAGAACATAACAGACCAGACCAGAACATAAACCAGACCAGACCAGAACATAACAGACCAGACCAGAACATAACAGACCAGACTAGAACATAATAGACCAGACCAGACCAGAACAGAACAGACCAGACCAGAAGAACATAATAGACCAGACCAGAATATAATAGACCAGACCAGAACATAACAGACCAGACCAGAATATAACAGACTAGACCAGACTAGAATATAATAGACAGACTAGACTAGAATATAATAGACTAGACTAGAATATAATAGACTAGACTAGAATATAACAGACCAGACTAGAATATAATAGACCAGACTAGAACATAATAGACAGACTAGACCAGAACATAAACAGACCAGACCAGAATATAATAGACTAGACCAGAACAATAGACCAGACTAGACCAGAAATAAACAGACCAGACCAGAACATAACATAACAGACCAGACCAGACCAGAACATAGACCAGACTAGAATATAATAGACAGACTAGACCAGAACATAATAGACTAGACCAGATAAACAGACCAGAACATAACAGACCAGACCAGACCAGAACATAACAGACCAGACCAGAACATAACAGACCAGACCAGAAATATAAAGACAGACCAGAACATAACAGACCAGACCAGAACATAACAGACCAGACCAGACCAGAACATAACAGACCAGACCAGACTCAGACCAGAACATAACAGACCAGACCAGAACTAGAACATAATAGACCAGACCAGAAGACATAAACAGACTAGACCAGAACATAACAGACCAGACCAGAATATAATATAGACCAGACTAGAATATAAACAGACCAGAACAGACCAGAACATAACAGACCAGACTAGACTAGAACATAATAGACCAGACTAGAATATAACTAGACTAGACAGAATATAATAGACTAGACTAGAATATAATAGACTAGACTAGAACATAACAGACTAGACTAGAATATAATAGACAGACTAGAAGATAGAACATAACCAGACCAGACCAGAACATAACAGACCAGACCATAAAAGACCAGACCAGAACATAACAGACCAGACCAGAACATAACAGACCAGACTAGACTAGACCAGAATAACAGACTAGACTAGAATATACCAGAACAGACTAGAATATAATAACAGACCAGACCAGAATAATATAACAGACTAGACTAGAACATAATATAGACCAGACTAGACTAGAATATAATAGACCAGAACTAACAGAAGACTATATATAGACCAGAACTAACAGACCAGACCAGAACATAACAGACCAGACCAGAAATATAAACAGACCAGACCAGAACATAACAGACCAGACCAGAATATAACATAGACAGACTAACTAGACCAATAGACTAGACTAGAACATAATAGACTAGACTAGAACATAATAGACTAGACTAGAATATAATAGACCAGACTAGAATATAGACTAGACTAGAACCAGACTAGAAATAGACTAGACTAGAACATAATAGACCAGACTAGAACATAACAGACTAGACTAGAATAGAATATACAGACTAGACTAGACTAGACTAGAATATAACAGACTAGACCAGAACATAACAGACCAGACTAGAATATAACAGACTAGACTAGATAATAGAACTAGACTAGAATAACATAACAGACTAGACTAGAAAGAATATAATAGACCAGACTAGAACATAACAGACTAGACTAGACTAGAATATAATAGACTAGACTACATAAATAGACTAGACTAGAATATAATAGACTAGACTAGAATATAATAGACTAGACTAGAAATATAAGACCAGACTAGACTAGAAAGACTAGACCAGAATATAATAGACTAGACTAGAATATAAATATAACAGACTAGACTAGAACATAATAGACCAGACTAGAATATAACTAAATATACCAGAAGAATATAACAGACCAGACTAGACTAGAATATAACAGACTAGACAGACCAGAATATAACAGACTAGACCAGACTAGAAGACATAAATAGACTAGACTAGAATATAATAGACTAGACTAGAATATAAACACAGACTAGACTAGAATATAATAGACTAGACTAGACATAACAGACAGAATATAACAGACTAGACTATACCAGACTAGAACATAACAGACTAGACTAGAATATAATAGACCAGACAGACTAGACCAGACTAGACTAGAACATAATAGACTAGACTAGAATATAAATAGACTAGACTAGAAATATAACAGACCAGACTAGAATATAACAGACTAGATAAGAACAGAGAAGACTAGAATATAACAGACTAGACTAGAATATAATATAACAGACTAGACTAGAATATAATAGACTAGACTAGAACATAATATAACTAGACTAATAGACTAGACTAGAATATAATAGACTAGACTAGACTAGAATATAATAGACTATACTAGAATATAAATAGACTAGACTAGACTAGAACATAGAACATACAGAACAATAGACTAGACTAGAATATAATAGACTAGACTAGAAGAACATAACAGACCAGACCAGAAATATAAATAGACCAGACCAGAACATAAATAGACCAGACCAGACCAAATACATAATAGACCAGACCAGACCAGAACATAACAGACAGACTAGAAACATAAATAGACCAGACCAGAATATAAGACTATAACATAACAGACTAGAAGAATATAATAGACATAAACAGACCAGACCAGAATATAACAGACTAGACCAGAAATAGACTAGAACATAACAGACTAGACCAGAACATAACATAATAGACCAGACTAAATATAATAGACTACCAGACCAGAATATAACAGACCAGACTAAATATAATATAACTAGACTAGACTAGAATATAATAGACTAGACTAGAATAAATACAAATAACATAAATGACTAGACTAGAACATATAATAGACCAGACTAGAATATACTAGACCAGAAATAACAGACTAAACTATAGACCAGAAATAACAGACCAGACCAGAACATAACAGACTAGACCAGAACATAACAGACCAGACCAGAACAGAATAGACCAGACCATATAATAACAGACCAGACTAGAACATAACAGACCAGACTAGAATATAACAGACCAGACCAGAATATACCAAAATAAACCAGACCAGACTAGAACATAACAGACCAGACCAGAACATAACAGACAGACCAGAATATAAACAGACCAGACCAGAATATAAACAGACAGACTAGAAATATAAAGAGACCAGAACATAACATAACAGACCAGACCAGACCAGACCAGAACATAACAGACCAGACCAGAACAGACAAGACCAGAACATAACAGACCAGAAAATATAAACAGACCAGACCAGAACATAACAGACCAGACCAG
>NC_088396.1:43153958-43276652 GCF_034236695.1 Oncorhynchus nerka
AGGTGAAAACCATCACTCCCCAATCAGTCAACAATCAATCATCAATCAGAAGACACACCTCCTCCTACTTCCTATCCTATCACAGTTCCTTCCCCATGGTTTAAAAACCCCATCATTTGTTTGCTCTAGAGCAATCTCTAGCTCAATCTCTAGCTCAATCTCTCTGTAAATGCCATGTCTGTAGGTCTCTGTGTTTCACTCTCGCTTTGTGTCTTAACCTCTCTTTTGTTTAAGCACCTCCATAGCACTTTGTTATCACCTGTGAGTATTGTTTTTGGTTATGGTGTTTGTGTTTGTTTGCTGGTGGGAAAAGGTGGAAACCAAGACAAGTCACCCATGGGCATACACTACCCGTAGGTGAACTTTGTTAAATACACTAGTTAGAACTGGGCGGACCACCCACTGTATTTTTGGTTAGTTAGTTAGTTAGCTGTTGTTAAAGTAGGCTAGTCTAGCTTAGGGGTGTTTTTGAATACTTATTGTTTCTTTCCTTGGGTCCAGCTCAGCCCCTTTTCCTGCTCCCCCCATTACCGTGTGTTTATAAATAAACCTGGAGTTTGACGGTAGATTTCTGTTGTCGTGGTTATTTCGTTCACACTTTTACTTTGTCACAATAATAATTTGCATGAGTTATGTTACGGGTCTCATTACCATCCCCCCTAGACTGTCGGGCCAAAAGGGATTCGTAACATAAGTGGGCGCTCATCCGGGATCTGTCATAACTGACACCCATGCCGCTCATGTAGATTGTTGTAGTGGTATAGTTCAGTGTTGAGCGTCATAGCTGAAGTAGCATTAGTGTTTGCTATTTTCTTTGGCACTTGTGAAGTAGTGTAAAATGACTACTTTTGATTTGAAATCCTTTTTGGATAACCCTTCGTGGGAGGTTTTTGACAAATGTCGTAGAGTTGATTTAATGACCTTGGCTGACCATTATTCAGTATCGATTCCGCAGAGTTTAGTTAAGGCGGAGGTTAAACGGCTAGTATTAAATGTATTGTTGGAAGAGCAGGTACTTGTGTTACCGCTGCCTGAGCCTACTACCCCTGTAGCGGATGTTGCCGCTCCCGTAAGCCCATTGGTGTCTGATAACGAGAGCGAGGCTAAAACACCAGCCACATTGTCCCGTTTTGATCCACTCTCCCCACTGTCAAATGGTGAATCCAGGAGGGATGTCCGTTTAGCACAGTTCCAACTGGAGGTGGAAGAGAGAGCCCAAATTAGGCGAGAGACTCTCCAGTTGGAGATGTATAAAATAGAGGCAGAAAAAGAACGAGAACAACGGCATTTGGAGATGTGTAAAATTGATGCAGACAGAGAACAAAGGCAGTTGGAGTTCAAAATGCGCCAGATGGAACTGGAGGCAGAGACAGCGAGGCTAGCCTCTGGTCCTACTGTGCCTGTTTGTGAGCCGTCCTCACCTGCTGTGTCCTCAAACATGTTTGACATTAGTAGGCAGATTGCCTTAGTACCTTTGTTCAGAGAGTCAGAGGTTGACTCCTATTTTTGTGTATTTGAGCGTATAGCCGTAGCATTGAAATGGCCTGAAGAGGTATGGTGCCTATTACTTCAGTGTAAATTAACTGGTAAAGCCCAAGAGGTTTTGTCAGCGTTACCTCTGGAGGACAGTTTGAATTACGAAGTGGTCAAAGCTACTGTTCTTCGTGCCTATGAGCTTGTGCCTGAGGCATACCGACAGAGATTTAGGTCTCATAGAAAGTCTTCTAGTAAGACTTATGTGGAATTTGCTAGAGACAAGGGAAATCTGTTTGATAAATGGCATGCTGCTAGTAAGGTAACTGATTTCAACTCTCTCCGGGAGTTAATCTTGTTGGAAGAGTTTAAAAATTGCTTACCCGAACGCATTGTAGTTTACCTAAACGAACAGAAAGTATCCTCCCTGGCAGAAGCGTCTGTGTTGGCAGACGAGTTTGTGTTGACGCACAAGAGTGTGTTTTCGGCTCAAACTGAGAGTAGAGCCACTGAGTTTCCTACCTTTAGCCCTAGTCGGCCAGCAGTAGTATATCAAGCACGCCAGAAGAATGAGCGTCCCTGTTTCTATTGTCATAAAGTAGGACATATGATTAATGATTGCTTCCTGCTTAAACGCAAACAAGGGATGCCTCTTCGTGCCAAGCCACCAACAGGTGTTGCTCTAATTCGTACGGTTGTGAGGTCTGCAACAAAACAGGTGCCTCAGGGTAACTGTAGTTTGAAAGTCTCAGTCCCCGACCGCCGTTATGAACCATTCATTTTCGAGGGGTTTGTGTCCCTAACGAATGACGAAGCGTCTCAGCGACCGGTTAAAATCCTTAGAGATACTGGTGCGGCGCAGTCATTTATATTGTCTGATGTGTTGCCCTTATCTGACGATA
This sequence comes from Oncorhynchus nerka, assembly GCF_034236695.1. Classification (NCBI taxonomy): domain Eukaryota; kingdom Metazoa; phylum Chordata; class Actinopteri; order Salmoniformes; family Salmonidae; genus Oncorhynchus; species Oncorhynchus nerka. Next base: position 43,156,334 of record NC_088396.1, read on the forward strand.
CATACTGTGGTTCCAGTGTGATAGTGCAGGGTATTGAAATGGGTTTTGTCCCAGTGCCATTGCACTTTGTGAAAGTACACTCTGAGTTAATCAGTGGAATATTCAGAGTGGGGGTACGCCCTATGTTGCCAGTGAAAGGTGTGACCTTTATAATGGGTAACGATATTGCCGGAGGAAAGGTAGTACCCGTATTGGAAGTATTGGATAAAAGTGACCACTCTCTCTCGAATGAGCTGGCACAGAGTTATCCACATGTGTTCCCCGCTTGTGCTGTCACTCGTGCTCAGGCACGACAAGAGAGTGACGTGATAGATTTGTCAAACACTGTTCTGTTCAAAGAGGTTGATCAAGAAGATGGATTGTGTGATACCTCTGAGAAGCTGATCACCTCTGACAAACAGCCCAGGAAAGAATCAAAGAACGTTGAACTTATTGCTGATGCAATACAGTTACCAGTCACTCGTGAGCAGCTGATTGCTAATCAAAACGTTGACAACAAGCTTGCTAAATGTTTTTCTAGTGTTGTCTCATTGGAAGATGTGAAGAAGAAGAACGTGGCTTACTTCATTGATGGTAATCTCCTCATGCGTAAATGGAAATCCCATGTTGACGCGGATGGAGATTGGAATGCTGTTTACCAAATAGTGATTCCTACAGACTTTCGACAAAATGTGTTATCCCTTGCTCATGATCACCAGTGGTCTGGTCATTTAGGAATCACAAAAACTTATGATCGGATCCTTCGACATTTCTTTTGGCCGGGTTTAAAACAAGATGTGGCTCAGTTCTGTCGGACATGCCACACATGTCAGATAACAGGAAAACCAAATCAGGTTATTCCTCCGCTCCTCTTTGTCCCATACCTGTCATAGGTGAACCATTCGAGCATGTGGTGGTTGATTGTGTCGGACCGTTACCGAAGACAAAATCGGGTAACCAGTTTTTGTTAACGATAATGTGTATGGCTACAAGATACCCCGAGGCCATTCCTCTGAGAAGGATTACAGCCCCGGTAGTGAGTAAAGCCTTAATACAATTCTTCACGACATTCGGGTTACCTAGGGTGGTACAAAGCGATCAAGGAACCAATTTCCTATCCAAGCTCTTCAGGCAGGTGTTAAAATCCTTGTCAATTACGCACCGTGTGTCAAGCGCCTATCACCCAGAGTCTCAGGGTGCACTTGAAAGATGGCATCAGACACTGAAGTCTATGCTACGTAAATATTGTTTGGAATCCGAGAAAGATTGGGATGAGGGAGTTCCTCTAGTTTTGTTTGCTGCTCGTGAAACTGTGCAGGAGTCCCTAGGTTTCAGCCCGGCTGAACTGGTGTTTGGTCACACAGTGAGAGGACCAATGAAAGTCCTTAAAGAACCGTTCTTGTCCCAAGAGTTGTGTACCAGAGATGAGAATGTGTTGGACTACGTTAGTCGCTTTCGTGAGCGCCTACACCAAGCTTGTGCTCTCGCAAAGGAAGCTCTGTCTTCCTCACAGAGGAGCATGAAAATACACTATGATAAAGAGGCTGTTTCTCGTCCACTACAGCCAGGTGACCAAGTACTGGTGTTATTACCTGTTCCAGGATCTTCACTGTCAGCTCGTTTCTCGGGTCCTTATTTAATTGAAAAGAAAATAAGTGAAACTGACTATGTGCTTCAAACTCCTGATAGACAACGCCAATCTCGTGTGTGTCACATTAACATGTTGAAAGCTTACCACACCCGACCCATCACACAGTTAGAGAGTTCAAAAACAGAGGAAGGTACTGCTGTCTCCTCTGCTACTACTGCTAGGATAGTGGACTGTCATATTGATGATGTTGATGGCTTGGAGTTGCGCAATACTCAGCAGCAGTGTGTTAGATTGCCCAACTCAGAAATGCTGCTGTCTATCCAATCCGGTCTGGTTCATTTAACGGATGGACAGGCCAATGATATTGTGAGGCTACTACACAGTTTTCCATGTCTCTTTAATGACGTTCCTACTCGCACAAATGTGTTGGAACATGACATTAATGTTGGAAATGCTACACCTATCAAGCAACACCCATATCGTATCAACGCTTCCAAGAGGAAGATAATGAGGGATGAGGTGAGATATTTGTTGGAGAATGACCTGGCTAAGCCAAGTTCAAGCCCTTGGAGTTCTCCTTGCATTCTGGTTCCTAAACCTGATGGTACGTCCAGGTTATGTACGGATTATCGAAAGGTAAATTCTGTCACAATGCCAGATTCGTTCCCGTTACCCCGACTGGACGACTGTATCGACACTATTGGTGCTGCTAAGTATGTAACTAAGTTAGACCTCTTAAAAGGTTACTGGCAGGTTCCGTTAACGTCACGTGCTTCTGAGATTTCTGCCTTTGTGACCCCAGACAACTTCCTACAGTACTCAGTCATGGCTTTTGGGATGCGAAATGCACCAGCCACTTTCCAACGACTGGTTAACTCCGTATTAGCTGGCGTTCCTAATTGTAGTGCATACCTTGATGACCTAGTGATTTATTCGTCTGAGTGGTCAGATCATGTTGACTCGCTAAGGGTAGTATGTGAACGGTTGGCAGCTGCTTCTCTAACCCTGAACTTGGCAAAGTGCGAGTTTGGGAAGGCTACTGTTACCTATCTCGGTAAAGAGGTTGGCCATGGACAGGTGCGCCCTGTTGATGCCAAGGTCTTGGCTATAACTGCATTCCCTGCACCTACCACCAGACGAGAGCTACGCCGCTTTTTAGGGATGGTTGGCTACTACCGTAGCTTCTGTAAGAATTTCTCTGCGGTAGTTGCTCCATTGACCGATTTGCTTAGTCCAGCTAGACCATTTGTGTGGTCCCCTGATTGTAAGAGAGCTTTTGAATCTGCGAAAGCACTCTTATGTAGTACACCTGTACTTGCTGCTCCAGATTTTGAACAACCGTTCAAACTTGAGGTAGATGCTAGTGCCAGAGGTGCTGGTGCTGTTCTACTGCAGCAGGACAAGAGTGGAGTGGATCATCCCGTTTGTTATTTTTCACGTAAATTTAATAAATGTCAAACAAACTATGCGACAATAGAACAAGAAGCTCTTGCTTTGTTGTTGGCTCTGCAATACTTTGAAGTATATATTGGTTCCAGTGCCCTACCCGTGATTGTATATACTGACCATAACCCCTTAGTTTTTCTCCACCGAATGTACAACCAGAACCAGCGCCTTATGCGTTGGGCGCTGATTGTACAAAATTATAATTTGGAGATCCGCCACAAAAAGGGTTCTGATAATGTGTTGGCAGATGCTTTGTCTCGTGTGTGAAAATGATTTCTGTATGTTTTGCCAGGTTGTTGCTTTGTTGTGAGTATTCATTGAAATACTGTAGTCGCAACCCCTAGGGTTGCTCTTTTAAGGGTGGGAGTGTTACGGATACAGTTATCCTGTGTGTGTGTGTGTGTGTGTATCCTGTGTGTGTGTGTTTCTTTTCTCTCCTTCTCCCCTCACAGGTGAAAACCATCACTCCCCAATCAGTCAACAATCAATCATCAATCAGAAGACACACCTCCTCCTACTTCCTATCCTATCACAGTTCCTTCCCCATGGTTTAAAAACCCCATCATTTGTTTGCTCTAGAGCAATCTCTAGCTCAATCTCTAGATCAATCTCTCTGTAAATGCCATGTCTGTAGGTCTCTGTGTTTCACTCTCGCTTTGTGTCTTAACCTCTCTTTTGTTTAAGCACCTCCATAGCACTTTGTCATCACCTGTCAGTATTGTTTTTGGTTATGGTGTTTGTGTTTGTTTGCTGGTGGGAAAAGGTGGAAACCAAGACAAGTCACCCATGGGCATACACTACCCGTAGGTGAACTTTGTTAAATACACTAGTTAGAACTGGGCGGACCACCCACTGTATTTTTGGTTAGTTAGTTAGTTAGCTGTTGTTAAAGTAGGCTAGTCTAGCTTAGGGGTGTTTTTGAATACTTATTGTTTCTTTCCTTGGGTCCAGCTCAGCCCCTTTTCCTGCTCCCCCCATTACCGTGTGTTTATAAATAAACCTGGAGTTTGACGGTAGATTTCTGTTGTCGTGGTTATTTCGTTCACACTTTTACTTTGTCACAATAATAATTTGCATGAGTTATGTTACGGGTCTCATTACCATCCCCCCTAGACTGTCGGGCCAAAAGGGATTCGTAACACTCGGTAAATTAAGATAATCACTCTAAGACTACACACTCTAACTACACAATTATCTTGGATACGAAGACAGCAAAGACAACTATGTAGCTAGCTAACACTACACTAATCAAGTCATTCAGTTGAGTGTGATAGTTACTACAGTGCTACGGTAGACGGTGAACGTGTTGGGCAGATAGGAGACGACGAAATACGATAATTACGCAATTATCTTTGATACAACGACGACTATGTAGCTAGCTAAGAAGAAATTGCTAAGATAAGACAAATCAGACCGTTGTACTATAATGAAATGTAATGAAATGTAATGAAAAAGTTATACAACCTGCAGACCGAAGCGCGGATGCGACCGGCTCGCTCCAACCCGGAAGTTATTGGGTGTCAGTAACATGTAGAACAGTTGAGACCTATGTCAGTAACATGTAGAACAGTTGAAAGCTATGTCAGTAACATGTAGAACAGTTGAAAGCTATGTCAGTAACATGTAGAACAGTTGAAAGCTATGTCAGTAACATGTAGAACAGTTGAAAGCTATGTCAGTAACATGTAGAACAGTTGAGACCTATGTCAGTAACATGTAGAACAGTTGAAAGCTAACATGTAGAACAGTCAGTAACATGTAGAACAGTTGAGACCTATGTCAGTAACATGTAGAACAGTTGAAAGCTATGTCAGTAACATGTAGAACAGTTGAGACCTATGTCAGTAACATGTAGAACAGTTGAAAGCTATGTCAGTAACATGTAGAACAGTTGAGACCTATGTCAGTAACATGTAGAACGGTTGAGACCTATGTCAGTAACATGTAGAACAGTTGAAAGCTATGTCAGTAACATGTAGAACAGTTGAGACCTATGTCAGTAACATGTAGAACAGTTGAGACCTATGTCAGTAACATGTAGAACAGTTGAGACCTATGTCAGTAACATGTAGAACAGTTGAGACCTATGTCAGTAACATGTAGAAAGAACAGTTGAAAGCTATGTCAGTAACATGTAGAACAGTTGAAAGCTATGTCAGTAACATGTAGAACAGTTGAAAGCTATGTCAGTAACATGTAGAACAGTTGAAAGCTATGTCAGTAACATGTAGAACAGTTGAGACCTATGTCAGTAACATGTAGAACAGTTGAAAGCTATGTCAGTAACATGTAGAACAGTTGAGACCTATGTCAGTAACATGTAGAACAGTTGAGACCTATGTCACTAACATGTAGAACAGTTGAGACCTATGTCAGTAACATGTAGAACAGTTGAAAGCTATGTCAGTAACATGTAGAACAGTTTATTTATTTATTTCACCTTTATTTAACCAGGTAAGCAAGTTGAGAACAAGTTCTCATTTACAATTGCGACCTGGCCAAGATAAAGCAAAGCAGTTCGACACATACAACGACACAGAGTTACACATGGAGTAAAACAAACATACAGTCAATAATACAGTAAAAAAAAAACAAGTCTATATACAATGTGAGCAAATTAGGTGAGAAGGGAGGTAAAGGCAAAAAAGGCCATGGTGGCAAAGTAAATACAATATAGCAAGTAAAACACTGGAATGGTAGTATTGCAATGGAAGAATGTGCAAAGTAGAAATAAAAATAATGGGGTGCAAAGGAGCAAAATAAATAAATAAATTAAATACAGTTAGGAAAGAGGTAGTTGTTTGGGCTAAATTATAGGTGGGCTATGTACAGGTGCAGTAATCTGTAAGATGCTCTAACAGTTGGTGTTTAAAGCTAGTGAGGGAGATAAGTGTTTCCAATTTAAGAAATTTTTGTAGTTCGTTCCAGTCATTGGCAGCAGAGAACTGGAAGGAGAGGCGGCCAAAGAAAGAATTGGTTGTGGGGGTGACTAGAGAGATATACCTGCTGGAGCGTGTGCTACAGGTGGGAGATGCTATGGTGACCAGCGAGCTGAGATAAGGGGGGACTTTACCTAGCAGGGTCTTGTAGATGACATGGAGCCAGTGGGTTTGGCGACGAGTATGAAGCGAGGGCCAGCCAACGAGAGCGTACAGGTCGCAATGGTGGGTAGTATATGGGGCTTTGGTGACAAAACGGATAGCACTGTGATAGACTGCATCCAATTTGTTGAGTAGGGTATTGGAGGCTATTTTGTAAATGACATCGCCAAAGTCGAGGATTGGTAGGATGGTCAATTTTACAAGGGTATGTTTGGCAGCATGAGTGAAGGATGCTTTGTTGCGAAATAGGAAGCCAATTCTAGATTTAACTTTGGATTGGAGATGTTTGATATGGGTCTGGAAGGAGAGTTTACAGTCTAACCAGACACCTAAGTATTTGTAGTTGTCCACGATTCTAAGTCAGAGCCGTCCAGAGTAGTGATGTTGGACAGGCGGGTAGGTGCAGGTAGCGATCGGTTGAAGAGCATGCATTTAGTTTTACTTGTATTTAAGAGCAATTGGAGGCCACGGAAGGAGAGTTGTATGGCATTGAAGCTTGCCTGGAGGGTTGTTAACACAGTGTCCAAAGAAGGGCCGGAAGTATACAGAATGGTGTCGTCTGCGAGAGGTGGATCAGAGACTCACCAGCAGCAAGAGCAACATCATTGATGTATACAGAGAAGAGAGTCGGTCCAAGAATTGAACCCTGTGGCACCCCATAGAGACTGCCAGAGGTCCGGACAGCAGACCCTCCGATTTGACACACTGAACTCTATCAGAGAAGTAGTTGGTGAACCAGGCGAGGCAATCATTTGAGAAACCAAGGCTGTCGAGTCTGCCGATAAGGATGTGGTGGTTGACAGAGTCGAAAGCCTTGGCCAGATCAATGAATACGGCTGCACAGTAATGTTTCTTATCGATGGCGGTTAAGATATCGTTTAGGACCTTGAGCGTGGCTGAGGTGCACCCATGACCAGCTCTGAAACCAGATTGCATAGCAGAGAAGGTATGGTGAGATTTAAATGGTCGGTAATCTGTTTGTTGACTTGGCTTTCAAGACCTTAGAAAGGCATGGTAGGATAGATATAGGTCTGTAGCAGTTTGGGTCAAGAGTGTCCCCCCTTTGAAGAGGGGGATGACCGCAGCTGCTTTCCAATCTTTGGGAATCTCAGATGACACGAAAGAGAGGTTGAACAGGCTAGTAATAGGGGTGGCAACATTTCGGCAGATAATTTTAGAAAGAAAGGGTCCAGATTGTCTAGCCCGGCTGATTTGTAGGGGTCCAGATTTTTCAGCTCTTTCAGAACTTCAGCTGAATGGATTTGGGAGAAGGAGAAATGGGGAAGGCTTGGGCGAGTTGCTGTTGGGGGTGCAGTGCTGTTGACCGGGGTAGGAGTTGCCAGGTGGAAAGCATGGCCAGCCGTAGAAAAATGCTTATTGAAATTCTCAATTATGGTGGATTTATCAGTGGTGACAGTGTTTCCTATCTTCAGTGCAGTGGGCAGCTGGGAGGAGGTGTTCTTATTCTCCATGGACTTTACAGTGTCCCAGAACTTTTTAGAGTTAGTGTTGCAGGAAGCAAATTTCTGCTTGAAAAAGCTAGCCTTGGCTTTTCTAACTGCCTGTGTATAACGGTTTCTAGCTTCCTGAACAGCTGCATATCACGGGGGCTGTTCGATGCTAATGCAGAACGCCATAGGATGTTTTTGTGTTGGTTAAGGGCAGTCAGGTCTGGGGAGAACCAAGGGCTATATCTGTTCCTGGTTCTAATTTTCTTGAATGGGGCATGTTTATTTAACATTGTTAGGAAGGCATTTTTAAAAAATATCCAGGCATCCTCTACTGACGGGATGAGATCAATATCCTTCCAGGACACCCCGGCCAGGTCGATTAGAAAGGCCTGCTCGCTGAAGTGTTTCAGGGAGCGTTTTACAGTGATGAGTGGAGGTCGTTTGACCGCTGACCCATTACGGATGCAGGCAATGAGGCAGTGATCGCTAAGATCTTGGTTGAAGACAGCAGAGGTGTATTTAGAGGGGAAGTTGGTTAGGATGATATCTATGAGGGTGCCCGTGTTTAAGGCTTTGGGGGGGTACCTGGTAGGTTCATTGATAATTTGTGTGAGATTGAGGGCATCAAGTTTAGATTGTAGGATGGCTGGGGTGTTAAGCATGTTCCAGTTTAGGTCGCCTAGCAGCACGAGCTCTGAAGATAGATGGGGGCAATCAGTTCACATATGGTGTCCAGAGCACAGCTGGGAGCAGAGGGTGGTCTATAGCAGGCGGCAACGGTGAGAGACTTGTTTTTAGAGAGGTGGATTTTTAAAAGTAGAAGTTCAAATTGTTTGGGTACAGACCTGATAGTAGGACAGAACTCTGCAGGCTATCTTTGCAGTAGATTGCAACACCGCCCCTTTAGCAGTTCTATCTTGTCTGAAAATGTTGTAGTTTGGAATTAAAATTTCTGAATTTTTGGTGGTCTTCCTAAGCCAGGATTCAGACACAGCTAGAACATCCGGGTTGGCAGAGTGTGCTAAAGCAGTGAAAAGAACAAACTTAGGGAGGAGGCTTCTAATGTTAACATGCATGAAACCAAGGCTATTACGGTTACAGAAGTCATCAAAAGAGAGCGCCTGGGGAATAGGAGTGGAGCTAGGCACTGCAGGGCCTGGATTCACCTCTACATCGCCAGAGGAACATAGGAGGAGAAGAATAAGGGTACGGCTAAAAGCAATAAGAATTGGTCGTCTAGAACGTCTGGAACAGAGAGTAAAAGGAGGTTTCTGGGGGCGATAAAATAGCATCAAGGTATAATGTACAGACAAAGGTATGGTAGGATGTGAGTACAGTGGAGGTAAACCTAGGTATTGAGTGATGAAGAGAGATATTGTCTCTAGAAACATCATTGAAACCAGGAGATGTCATTGCATGTGTGGGTGGTGGAACTAATAAGTTGGATAAGGTATAGTGAGCAGGACTAGAGGCTCTACAGTGAAATAAGCCAATAAACACTAACCAGAACAGCAATGGACAAGACATATTGACATTAAGGAGAGGCATCCTTAGTCGAGTGATCAAAAGGGTCCAGGGAGTGGAGAGGTTGGTTTGGGGTCACGGCGATTTAGACAGCTAGCCAGGACATCGGTAGCAAGCTAGCATAGGATGGAGGTCTGTTGTTAGCCACCTCTTGCGTTCCGTCAGTAGATTAGTGGAGTTCCGTGTTGTAGAGGGGAATTAGTCCAAATCACACAACAACAAAAAATAAAAACAATAGATATAGTTATAGAGGCCCAAGAAGAAACATGTTAATAATAAAAATAAATAAATTGCCCGATTGTCTATTCTGAGAGCATCCGGTAAGACAGCTAACGGTTAGCAGGCCGCAGATGGGCATTCAGGTAACGTCGCGACGGAGGAGCCAGCCGGATCTCCTTCGGGTAGATAACGTCGGCAGTCCAGTTGTGAGGCCCGGAGGGCCGTGTAGGCAGTAAAACGGGTCCGGATAGGTGACTGCAGCCCAGGAGTGATTGACGGAGCTCAGGAGTGGTTGACGGAGCTCGCTAGCTCCGGAGTAATTGATGTTTGCTCCGGAATCGACGAAAGCAGATAGACACACGGATAGCAGCCAGCTAGCTGTGAGATCCGGGAGTGAATGTCCAGAGAGCAGTTGAAATCCAGGACATGGAGAGAAAAATCGGTCCGGTATGTTCCGTTCCGAGCCGCGCTGCGCCGTACAAAACTGGCGATAGATTTTCGAGTTAAAGGATAGCTAATGACCACAAACCGTGGTTAGCTGAATACGAACGAGTTGCCAGTAAAGAAGCTAACTAGCTTCTGATTAGCTTCTGGCTAGCTTCTTGGAGGATTGCAGATTTGATTGCAGATTTGAGGTAAATAATACGTATTTATACATATCAATTGGTGAGGCAGGTTGCAGGAGAGTGTATTGAAGATGAGTTGATGGAAAATAAAAATAAAATGTATGTGAAAAAGTTGTAAATATATATATATACACGACGACAAGACGAGGACAAATCTAAGTTGAAAGCTATGTCAGTAACATGTAGAACAGTTGAAAGCTATGTCCATCTTGGAAGAAAAAGAACAGTTGAGACCTATGTCAGTAACATGTAGAACAGTTGAAAGCTATGTCAGTAACATGTAGAACAGTTGAGACCTATGTCAGTAACAAGAAAGCTATGAAGTTGAGACCTATGTTGAACAAAGCTATGTCAGTAACATGTAGAACAGTTGTCAGTAACATGTAGAACGGTTGAGACCTATGTCAGTAACATGTAGAACAGTTGAAAGCTATGTCAGTAACATGTAGAACAGTTGAGACCTATGTCAGTAACATGAGAACAGTTGAGACCTATGTCAGTAACATGTAGAACAGTTGAGACCTATGTCAGTAACATGTAGAACAGTTGAGACCTATGTCAGTAACATGTAGAAAGAACAGTGAAAGCTATGTCAGTAACATGTAGAACAGTTGAGACCTATGTCAGTAACATGTAGAACAGTTGAAAACAGTAACATGTAGAACAGTTGAGACCTATGTCAGTAACATAAGTAACATGTAGAACAGTTGAGACCTATGTCAGTAACATGTAGAACAGTTGAGACCTATGTCAGTAACATGTAGAAAGAGACCTATGTTGTAACAGCTGAGACCTATGTCAGTAACATGTAGAACAGTTGAAAGCTATGTCAGAACAGTTGAACAGTTGAGACCTATGTCTAACATGTAGAACAGTTAACATGTCAGTAACATGTAGAACAGTTGAGACCTATGTCAGTAGAACAGTTGAAAGCTATGTCAGTAACATGTAGAACAGTTGAGACCTATGTCAGTAACATGTAGAACAGTTGAAACCTATGTCAGTAACATGTAGAACAGTTGAGACCTATGTCAGTAACATGTAGAACAGTTGAGACCTATGTCAGTAACATGTAGAACAGTTGAGACCTATGTCAGTAACATGTAGAACAGTTGAAAGCTATGTCAGTAACATGTAGAACAGTTGAGACCTATGTCAGTAACATGTAGAAAGAACAGTTGATGTCAGTAACAGCTATGTCAGTAACATGTAGAACAGTTGAGACCTATGTCAGTTGAAGTCAGTAAATGTAGAACAGTTGAGACCTATGTCATAGAACAAAGACCTATGTCAGTAACATGTAGAACAGTTGAGACCTATGTCAGTAACATGTAGAACAGTTGAAAGCTATGTCAGTAACATGTAGAACAGTTGAAAGCTATGCTTTGACACAGCTATTATGTATATGATGTTGAAGAGTAAATGAATGATAAAGATAAAAAAGCGAAGAATATGTATATTACACACCCACCTACAAATATATACATACACACTTACATACATATTAACTATATATATATATAAAGTACCAATCAAAAGTTTGGACACACCTAATCATTCAAGGGTTTTGCTTTATTTATACTATTTTCTACATTGTAGAATAATAGTGAAGACGTCAAAACTATGAAATAACACATATGGAATCATGTAGTAACCAAAAAACTGTTAAACAAAATACATTTTATATTTGAGATTCTTCAAAGAAGCCACCCTTTGCCTTGATGACAGCTTTGCACACTCTTGGCATTCTCTCAACCAGCTTCATGGGGAATGCTTTTCCAACAGTCTTGAAGGAGTTCCCACATATGCTGAGCACTTGTTGGCTGCTTTTCCTTCACTCTGGGGTCCAACTCATCCCAAACCATCTCAATGGTCCTTAAGTAAAAAAAGACTTTGATGTACTACATAAGTAGTTTTTTGGGGTACCTGTATTTTATTTTTTATTTTACTTCACTACATTCCTAAAGAAAATAATTAACTTTTTACACCATACATTTTCCTTGACACCCAAAAGTACTGGTTACATTTTGAATGGTTAGCGGGACATACAAATGGTCCAATTCACACACTTATCAAGAGAACATCCCTGGTCATCCCTACTGCCTCTGATCTGACGGACTCACTAAACACACATGCTTCGTTTGTAAATTATGTCTGAGGAATGGAGTGTGCCCCTGTCTATCCATTAATAAAATAAAAACTACAAAATGGCGCCATCTGGTTTGCTTAATATAAGGTATTTAAAATGATATATACCTTTTTACTTTTACTCAAGTAGTATTTTATTTAACTGACTTTCACTTGAGTCATTTTCTATTAAGGCACCTTTACTTATACTCAAGTATGACAATTTGGGTACTTTTGCCACCACTGGATCCCTCAGTCACCTCTCTTTCTGTGACTGTCTCTCTTACTCCCTTTCTCTTGCTTCTTTTCTCTGTTCCCTCTGTATCTGCGGACAGTGCTACTAGAGACCATGTTATAATATCCAGACGAATTTTCCCCAACGTACTGAAGATCAGTTCGAAGGACATCCTCAGGTTACTCACAACAGCGAAATGCAAGATTAAGATATTTATTGTCTCTTGTCTCTGCTCTCCCACTTTGTGTGTCCCACTTTCGGGGTCCCACTGTTATACTGAATACTTATGTAAATTATATTTCCCTTTTTTTTAATAAATTAGCAAAAAAAAAATCTAAAAACCAATTTTTGCTTTGTCATTATGGGGTACTGTGTGTAAATTGATGAGAGAGAAAAACAATGGAATCCATTTTAGAATATGGCTGTAACGTAACAACATTTGGAAAAAGTCAAGGCGTTTTGAATGCACTAAACTGCAGTATACTGTATAATATGTTCCAATAATAATATGTTCCATTTAGTTTGTGTCCACATAGTCATCCATCCACCTTTGAAAGAAGCCTAAAGCTACAATATGTTTAAATCTTTTCTGTCAACTCTCTCCTCACCAATCTGGTGAACATCGCACATGGCATCTGAAGGAGGAAATATATTTATATTTTGCAACCCATCCAGGAGCCTTGAAGTTGAAAACAGGGTATGAAGAGGAGGAAGAGAAGAAGGAAGAGAAGGATCAGGATGAAGAGAAGAGGGAGGAGGAAAGAGAACTCACATTTGGAATTTGCTGTAACTAATTGTGTAGATTTAGCTGATTCTGATCATCAGGTCAGTCAGTATGCTTTGACGAACTTCCTACTTTGAAGTCTCACGGGCAAAGCCCACTCACAATTCAGCCAGAGATTAAATCACACAGCTAATTAACTGAAAACATAATCTTATCTCAAGAGGACTGCAGAATTGCACATTAAATCACTCATAAACAAAAAGCATACAAGTATTTTAAAAAAAGATGCACATCCCATGGTAAGAGCCATTGGCACTACTTTTTTGGGACAAGCTCTGAGCAAAAGCACTGTGACCTAAACCATAAAGGTTCAGCTGGTGTCTCGCACCTGAGAGACCAACGACTGTGTAAATACGTCTTGTTCTGTGGCAGCTCTCAGTAAACACGTAACAGACAGCCTTAAGGCTTATGTGTCATCTATATGAGTCAGAAGCATTTACTCTAGTGCCAACATTTACTACAGAGTGTAAATAGGATCATTTTAGTCCTAAAGTCAGTATCATCCAAAATAAAGATTTGCAAGACATAAGGAATCTAGGGTATGTAACAGTTTTCCTTGGGTTGGATTTATTTCAATCCTGCCCACATGCCCACAGCTGTCAGCACCCAAGTAATCGTACATTCGGAGCGCAGCTGCATGAAACCTGAACCTGAACGTAATGCAGACTGACTGTGGTACATTTGATTTGACTTTGGATATTCCTGTTTGGGACCATCAGTAAATTAAGTACATTAATTTACACAATATAGGACAATATTTTCACATTTCCAAATTTAAATAACTTTCCAATACATTTCAAACCAACTATAAATTGTAGAAATCAGAAAAGTATTGAAAGTATTGAATGCAGAAAAAAGATAATTAAAAGATATGCAACATGAAAATGTTTTCAAATTTACACTGTGTAATTTGCTGACGGTCCCTAACTAGCCCCACTGATAGCCTGTCCATAGCCAAGCCAACTTTGCCAAGGTAGTACTGTACACAGGCCGGCTGAAGCTACAGTAATTGGCGAATGAACCTAAGCTACTTCCGGATCTGGTTAGACTGTTTCAAATGATCTAGAAAGGTGAGTGACTAACTGTATACCATTTTGGCAGAGTGAATGTACACACACATCAAAGCACACATCCAAGACCAAAATCTCTTTCTCAGTGGCATTTCCTAATGAGGAGGTTTGAAACCGAGGATCAGTTTAGCCCCTCTTTAAAGCAAAACAGAAAACACAATACAGTACAGTAAGAAGTACAAACCATCTAAATGTTCCTGACGAACAACTACATTAAAAGGGAAGAGGTTAAAGGGATGGTTTGAGGTTTTGGCAGTGAAGCCCTTTTTTTAAACAAATTCTTATTTTCAATGACGGCCTAGGAACAGTGGGTTGACGGCCTGTTCATGGGCAGAACGACAGATTTCTACCTTGTCAGCTCAGTGGTTTGAACTTGCAACCTTCCGGTTACTAGTCCACCGCTCTAACCACTAGGCTACCCTGCTACCCCTCTACTATCCATCTATCCCTTTTTTTATGTCTCTGGGTCCAGTATGAAGGAAGTTAGTTTCGTGAGCCAACGCTAACTAGCGTTAGCACAATGACTGGTAGTCTACAGGAACAGCTAGCATAAAAATGGTATCCACAAATGGTATCCATCTGACTCTAGTAGATAAAAGGCTTAATTACCAAAATCTCGAACTATCCCTTTAAAGTGAAACATTCGAGTCTATATAGCTTTGAACTATTTGAACCAGCTTTCCCTGATAATTTTTTATTTTTTTTAAATGTGTGTGATGCCTGTGAAGCCTATTGCCGCTGGCTAGCAGGCTATAGAGCTAAGCTAGTGCTCCCAGTGGTCTATCCTCCCTCACATGTTCAGTGTGTGTATCGCTGAGTATACAGTCATTACAGAGCAGAGGAGGTTGCAGTAGGGGAACAGTCAGACTTACAGAGTTTTTCAGAGCTGGATGAGGGTTGAAATTTAGGTTGATATTGAATGGAATCCAAATCCATGTTAGTGAAGACTATAGCCTCAGGTTACTGAGCTCAGCCTGTCTAATTAGCTTTTCCAGTGCATCAGCATGCATGGCTTTGGCTGTGTTTAGACAGGCAGCTCAATTATCATATTTTTTTTCACTAATTGATCTTTTGATCAATCAGATCAGCTCTGAAAATGTTCTGATGTGAAAAGTTCTGCTGCGATTGGTCCAAAAAATAAAAAAATAAGGGAGGGTTTGGCCGGGGTAGGCCATCATTGTAAAAATAAAAATGTGTTCTTAACTGATTTGCCTACTTAAATAAAGGTAAATAATGGATCAGAGCATGTATAATTATGTGTCCACCACGATGCAAAAGGACGCTTGTCATAAGATGCCTGGAAACAAGAAGCTTGAAACCAGTACTACTCCCGTTACATGGGAAGAACGTGTCAAAACGTGCAAACAGAATCCCCAAAAAGAGAGAGCCTCTCCCATGAGTCATGGAAGTCTAATCTGTATTTTTCAAGGGCACATCACAGGGGTGCTGGACCAAAGAAAATGTGTAGAAATGAAGTAGGACTCGCACACACAGTTGCATTCACTAGCCTAATTAAAGGATCATTGTGTCTAATGGAGCAATTGTGTGTGCAGGTCAGTGTTTTATTTATTCATGAGTCCTGGAAGAGCAGGGGTTATTGGGATTCTTAGGGAGAAGAAGTGAAGGAGGGGCAGGAGTGAAGGAGGGGCAGGAGTGAAGGAGGGGCAGGAGTGAAGGAGTAGCGGCATAGAGAAGTGGAGGAGAGCAAGAGTGCAGGCAGGAGATGCAGCACTACTACTACTCACATACTGAGAGTTATCCAGCGGAGCCATGGCCACAGTCTTGAAGTTATCCATGAGCACAGCATCAAACTCCTGCAGGCCGGCGCTGGTGTGCACCACCCGGTCTTTGACGAAGATGCTGACAGCTCGGAGCATGAAGGAGACAAACAGGTGGATGTGGATGTAGTTCCTGGTACAGTGGAGACGCCTGACAGGAAACAGAGGCCCAGGAAATGTTACAATTTCTAATAGTTGAGACACTCTGAAAATATAAACTTCTATAAGCAGCGTGTGGCCGCATTGTGTTAGCAACCACCTTCTGTATGAGCACTAACACACCAGGCATGTGGCCGATATTCTGGTCAGAGGCCCGCTGGTTTAGCCCATAAGAGTATGTTATAACCATGTTATGACCCCTCTACAGTCTAAGCTCTGTCTAAGCTGGGGGAAGGGGAGGGGTGGTCTACTAAGCTATATGGAATTGTTTTAAGAAGGTCATACCAAGGATCATTTTGCTATTTGATCTTGAATTTTTTTTCAACAATAAAAAAACCACATTGAATAACAAATTCACTACATGGAACAGATAGCCCCGCAATAAGTTTGTTCTGAAGTGTCTGTCCTATGTCTGAAAGATAACCAAATCAAATAAAACTTTTTTTAAAAATGATCACATATACATATTTAGCAGATGTTATTGCGGGTGTAGCGAAATGCTTGTGTTCCTAGCTATAACAGTGCAGTAGTATCTAAAAATGACTCACAACAATACACACAAATCTAAAAGTAAAATAATGGAATTTTTAAAATGTATAGTCATTAGATCGAGCAATGTTAGAGTGACTAAAATACAGAAGAATAGAATACAGTATATACATACATATGAGGTTAACTTCACTAGGGTAGGGGGCAGCATTCGGAATTTTGGATGAAAAGCATGCCCAAATTAAACTGTCTGCTACTCAGTCACAGAATATAGGATATGCATATAATTAGTAGATTTGGATAGGAAACACTCTAAAGTTTCCAAAAGTGTTAAAATAATGTCTGTGAGTTTAACAGAACTGATATGGCAGGCAAAAACCCGAGGAAAATCCAACCAGGAAGTACTATTATTTTGAAAGGCTGTTTTTCCATTGAAAGCCTATCCACCATACAAAGACTTTGGACCCAGTTCACAAGCTCTGCACCTTCCTCTACATGTGACCAGTCTTTAGGCACTGTTTCAGGCTTTTACTCTGAAAAATGAGGGAGATACAGCACTTTCAATCAGTGACCAGTGGAAATTTCCATTCATCAGCCATGCGCCTGATCGAGATCACGCCTTTCTTGTTTCTCCTTTCCTATTGATGAAGCTTTTGTCCGGATGAAATATTATTTATTATTTATGACAAAAACAACCGGAGGATTGATTTTAATCATCGTTTGTCATGTTTCTACTAACTTTTATTATACTTTTTAAAAACTTAAATGCCTTCTGCATTCGAAATACTGGACAAAATGCTCAAACAAAAAGGAGGTTTTTGCTCATAAAGAGAGGGACATTATCGAACAAAACAAACGTTTATTGTCTATCATGGAGACCTGGGAGTTCCACCAGATGAAGATCATCAACGGTATGTGATTAATTTTAATGCTATTTCTGACTTTTGTGACACTCCTTGGCTGGAAAATGACTGTATGCGTTTCTGTGGCTAACTAACATAATCGCAAAGTGTGCTTTCGTCGTAAAGTGTTTTGGAAATCTGACACAGCGGTTGCATTAAGGAGATGTTTGTCTATATTTCCATGAAAACACTTGTATAGTTTATCAATGTTTATGATGAGTATTTCTGTCATTTTATGTGGCTCTCTGCACTTTCACCGGATGTTTGTTTGAGACAATGCATTTCTGACCACAACGCGCCAATGTAAACTCAGATTTTTGGATATAAATATGAACTTTACCGAACAAAACATACATGTATTGTGTAACATGATTTCCTATGAGTGTCATCTAATGAAGATCATCAAAGGTTAGTGATTAATTTTATCTATATTTCTGCTTTTTGTGAATCCTCTCTTTGGCTGGAAAAATGGCTGCGTTATTCTGTGAATAGGCACTCACCTAACATAATCATTTGGTTTGCTTTTGTCGTAGAGCCTTTTTTTAAATTGGACACTATCGCTGGATTTACAACAAGTGTATCTTTAAAATGGTGTAAAATACATGTATGTTTGAGGAATTTTAATTATGGGACTTCTGTTTTGAATTTGGTGCCCTGCAGTTTCACTGGCTGTTGACGAGGTGGGACGCTACCGTTCCCACGTACCCTAGAGAGTGACTAGTGTTCCATTATTAAAGTGGCCAGTGATTCCAAGTCTATGTACATAGGGCAGCAGCCTCCAAGGTGCAGGGTTACGTAACTGGGTGGAAGCCGGCTAGAGATGACTATTTAACAGTCCGATGACCTTAAGATAGAAGCTGTTTTTCAGTCTCTCAGTCCCAGCTTTGATGCACTTGTACTGGCCTCGCCTGCTGGATGATAGCGGGGTGAACAGGCCGCGGCTCGGGTTGTTGAGTTCCTTGTCACATCTACTTCTGCCTCTGCTACGCCCTCTGGTGTTCATCCGGTGTCTTCTTGACCTGCAGTTATTCCCCTGTACACTCCCTCTCTCTCCCTCTCCCTCTCTGTGTGATTGTGTGGTTGAAGACAGGTGTGCTGGAGTCAGAGCAGATCCCTACCAGCTGCAACTCGTTCCATAATCAAGACCTCTACAAATAGCATGGGAGTGGCAAAATGGAGTCGTGATCAGATTTGCCGAATGGAGGGCGGGGGAGGGCCTTGTAGGCATTTAAAAAAAGTTGAGTAGCAGTGGTCCAATGTTTTACCAACTCAAGTACTACTGTACGGTCAGTGTTGGTAGAACTTCGGTAGCGTATTCCTCAAATTTGCTTTGTTAAAATCCCAAACTACAATAAAGGATATGTTTTTTCCAGTTTGCATAAAGTCCAGTGTAGTTCTAAGAGGGCCATCGTGGTATCGGCTTGAGGGGGATTATACACGTCTGTGACTATAACCAAAGATAATTCTCTTGGGAGGTAATATGGTCGGTATTTTAGGTTGGGTGAACAAAAGGACTTGAATTTCTGTATGATATCATAATCACACCATGAGTGCTTAATCATGTAACATACACCCCCGCCTTTCTTCTTCCCGGAGAGTTCTTTATTCCTGTCTGTGCAATGTACTGAGAACCCAGATGGCTGAATAGATGGGGACAATATATCCCGTTAGAGCCATGTTTCCATGAAACAGACTACGCTACAATCCCTGATGTCTCTCTGGAAGGAGATCCTCACTCTGAGCTCGTCTACTAATTATCCAGAGACTGAACATTTGAAAGTAATACACTCAGAAGCGGTGGGTGGTGTGCACACCTGAGTCGGACTAGAAGTCCGCTTCTCCGCCAGCAGTGTTTTGGAGCCGTCTCTGGAACAAGTTAAATATATATAATATAATATATATAACCCTGGGTGGTACGAACACAGGATCCAATTTGGGAAAGTCATAATCCTGGTCGTAATGCTGGTGAGTTACCGCCGCTCTGATATCCAAAGGTTCTTTCCAGCTATATGTAGTAATGCAAAATGGGCTAATTATGGGCCAATAATGCAAGAAATAACACACCAAAAAACTAAATACTGCAAAGATGCTTAGGAGCTAGAAGCAGAGCTGCCATATATGTTGGCACCATCTTACCAGAAGAAGATCAGGAGAAAAAAATTGGGGACATGTATTTAACCCACTAAACAGTATTCATGTATACTTCCATTCACTTATTCAGCTGCTACCAGGGTACCTTCAGACCAATCCTGTGAAGCCTGTGGGCGTCTTAGAGAGTCTCACCTTTCCACAGAGGTCATAGTAGAAGTTGGCAGACTGGCTGTACCGACTACAGACAAGTCCCTAGACGTTTGTGGGAGTCACAGAGCAAAACGGAGAACACCGTCGTGTTCACGAAAGTCTAATCTTTCCATAGAGGGGTTATAACAGTTTCAGACGTTACAAACGATTTTGTGAGAAGACCGATTTTCATGATGACTCATGAACTGACAAGCACCGCTTTAGCTCTGTCACCATTCACTGCATATGCGGAAGTGCAACATAGGGTGATGTGGTTGATTGAGACGCATCCAATGCAAAAGATATCTATGGCTTAAACTGACGTATTTATGATGGGGATTTTTAAAATTATGTTAACAGAATTTCCACGGGTGCGCGGACATCGTTTAGCAGTTTGTCTCATTTCTTAAGGCCGAGATTTTAAACCATCGTCTCGACTGTTAGATATGAATGGGACATAATGGTCTTCCACACAACTGTGTAAGACCAAATCGCTTACTTTTTGCCCAGGGCAATCACATTTCCTAAGGTCCACAATGTTCTGCAGTTTTGCTGAAAACCCCAATTTGCAACTAAGTAACCAATCAAAAACACCCATAACACGCTGACCACACCACTCATGTCACGTACATGAGCATTGCAAAATAAATGTACACATACATGTTATTCAATCATTGCACCCACACTGTTTGTGCGCATCAAGGTGCTAAAATAGAACTTCAATTTGTGACTGTCACCTCTACTCCTGCTCCTCCCATCCGGCGTACAACGTCACCAGAGTACTAGCCACCCGTCCTGGCACTCATCATTACGCACAGGTGTTAATCATTATGATTAACACCTGGACTTCATGACCTTCATCATCCCCCATGTTCACTCACCAGTTGATATTGCTATTGTGTATCGGCGTTCTGCCTCATGTTAGTGTCATGTTTTTGTTTTTGTTGTTTTATTAAAACGTTTCACCTGGACCTGTTTCCGACTCACCATCCCATCATCACAGAATACCAACTCAAAATATGGAAGCAGCAGGACAACCGGACATCTCCCAGATGATCGACGAACAAGGTGACCTTCTTCATCAACACCATGATCAGCTGGCTCAACTGGGGACGGCCATGGAAGATGTTCTCCGCAGTCTACAACATCTCAACAGCAGAGGATATTATAGAGCCAGTCTACCCAACGAGTCAGCACACCAGCCCTTCCAGCAACCCGCTCAGGTCAGCGATGCCCGTCTATCCCTCCCTGAGAAATATGACGGGACACCATCCAAGTGCCGTGGCATTCTCCTTCAGTGCTCCCTCTATTTCGCAGATCAGATTTTTTTTTTTTGTAAATTGAAATTTGCTATCGTAAATGTTAGCAACACCTCCACCTTTGCGGGATGCACGGGGGATATGGTCACTAGTGTAGCCAGGAGGTGAGGCCTCATTTAACACAGTAAATTCATCAGGCTTAAGCCATGTTTCAGTCAGGCCAATCACATCAAGATTATGATCAGTGATTAGTTAATTGACTATAATTGCCTTTGAAGTAAGGGATCTAAACATTAAGTAGCCCTATTTTGAGATGTGAGGTATCATGATCTCTTTCAATAATGACAGGAATGGAGAAGATCTTTATCCTAGTGAGATTGCTAAGGCGAACACTGCCATGTTTAGTTTTGCCCAACCTAGGTCGAGGCACAGACACGGTCTCAATGGGGATAGCTGAGCTGACTACACTGACTGTGCTAATGGCAGACTCCACTATGCTGGCAGGCTGGCTAACAGCCTGCTGCCTGACCTGCACGGTGTCGATTGTCGGCGTCTAGGATCTGAAACCATCACACACACCACCCAACCACTCACTGTGGAGCCCAGTCACCAGGAAAACATTCCCTTCTTCATCACTAGTGCACCAGTTCACAAGATCATCCTCAACCTACCTTGGCTTCAGCACCATAACCCTACCATCTCATGGTCGAGGGTGAGAATCACAGACTGGTCACCTGAATTCCGGAGGACCTGCTTCCCTGTCCCCTGTGGTTCCACGTCGGATGACAATTGGTTTCTTCTTCATGGCCAAGAAGGAGAGGGATTACGCCCTTGTATCGATTAACAAGGACTCAATGACATCACCACAAAGTATCGGTACCCTCTCCCGCTGGTGCCGTCAGCCATCGAGCAGCTCCACAGGGCCAGGTTCTTCACCAAACTGTACCTGTGGAGTGCCTACAATCTCATTTGCATCCGGGAGGGGGATGAGTGGAAGACAGTGTTCAGCACAATGTCTGGTCTAGGTCCAAGAGGCTTCTAAACAACTTCTACCCCAAGCCATAAGACTCCCTGAACATCTAGTCAAATGGTTGGTTTGGTCTCCAGCAGACGACGAGGCCTTTCGTCTCCTCAAGGAGAATTTCACCTCCGCCCCCTTGCTAAAACACCCAGATCCCATGCTACCTTTTGTGGTTGAGGTAGACGCATCAGAGGTGGGTGTGGTGGCAGTTGTCACAAAAACAGAGGGACCCATTAAAAAATGTATTCTTGTGCTTTCTTCTCCAAAAAACTGCCCCCCCACAGAGAAGAATTACGACGTCAGCAATCGGGAGATCTTGGCAGTGAAGTTGGAATTAGAGGAGTGGAGACACTGGATCGAGGACGCCAAGGAACCATTCGTCATCCTCACCAACCATCGGAACTTTGAGTACATACGGACAGCGAAGAGACTGAATCTGCGTCAAGCCAGGTGCGCCCTCTTCTTCAATAGGTTCAACTTCAAGCTGACCTATCACCCAGGTTTTAAGAATATCAAGGCCGATGCCCTGTCCCGTATCTACGATTCAGGAGAGGGTCCTTTCCAGAGGGCACCCATAATCCTATCCTCCCAAGTTGTGGGTCCAGTGGTTTGGGACGTAGATGTGGACATCCGCCAGGCTCTAGAGAGGGAACCCGTACCCTGGAGTTGTCCTCCCACGCACATCTACGTTCCCACAGGGATAAGGTGCTAACCTGGGCACATACAGCTGTTGTCGCTAGACATCCAGGTTTTTCTCGCACCATCCATTCCCTCACTGAGAAAAACTGGTGGCCCACTTTGGTGCAGGATGTTACGTAGTATGTCAAATTCTGTTCCGTGTTTTCTCAAACCAGGCCTCCCGGCGTATAATGATTACTAGAAACTAACTTGGTTTAACGTTACCCTTTTATATGTGGATTAATTGTCGGAGTAGAGGACCTTGTGCATTTCAGGTAAAATAACAACCCAGTGATTATATCCCAATAAAAATTTGCTAGCATCAGCAAGCTAGCTAGCTATTGTCATAAATGTCTAATATTTTTCGACCTGTCCCCAAATTAATATAGTTGGTTCAGAGTTTGCTTTGACGTTTCAACCTGCGTGTCCTGATCGCATCTGGTGTGGGGGGACAAAATCCGCACGCACGCTTGCGGTCCGGTCAGCATGTTAGTGTCCTTCTTTGAGGATTGACTCTAGGACAGGCTGCTCTCATAGACTCTAACCGTCTCCAGAAGTCTCACACAATTTAGCTGGATATTAGACCAAATTGGTTATGCTTTGCCCAGGGGAATCAAATTTCCTTAGTTCCAAAATGTGGTGCTGAAAATCTAATTATCTATTAAAAAACAACTGCTAAGTGCCCGTTATTTGAGCTTGGAGGACTATTAGGCTAAACGAGGAGAACATTACAGATTTACTCTGAAGTTGTCAAGATACTCTTTCCGAGCCACCCACTCTCAATGATTCTGGGGACTGTAGAGTCAATCCCTGAGTGTGCTCTGTTCAAAAGCTCCATTAATACATTAACCGGAGAAAGAGTCTATTCATTCTTCGGAAACGGCTCTTAATAAAGAGACCTCTCCCACGCTGTGGAATAGCCTGTGTGCTCCCTCTCTCTAGTGTACTCAGGGCTAAAGCACTGGCCTTACACATCAGACAAAGCTAATAGGCAAGGCCACAAACATTTTAAGACAGCCCTGGTTGTGTTTCGTCATGTAGCCCAATACATGTAACCCAATATTGCAAGCTCTGATATTGCTAAAATGTGGAATACAAGTAGTCAATTGTCTGCCCAACATACACAAACAAATAGCAAGACATTGAAATGACATTTTAAAGAACCTCCTAATGCATAACTGGTTAAAAAGGATTTTGTATCTTTAGTCCCTAGTCTTGCAATTAAGTCAGGGTGGAATCACAAATGATCTTTCTATTTTGCCGCAAATCCAATATGGCATCCAAAATCCAATATGGCTGAAAATAAAATAAAAATTATTTTAAAAAAGGATGTTAAATCAGTTGTAAACTTGAATTTTGTAAATGAAAGAAAGTTTTTCCAGAATTGTGTACAACATGCATGCATATAAAGACTGTTGGTGTGAATCAATTTGATTCTGAATCCAATATGGCTCGAATGAATACACTAAAACACCTTCGCCTGCATATACTGTAAGTAGCCCTTGTTCAATTTGTATTGTGTTATTCTGTCTTTAAAATGGCTTCATAAATCTCTTAGTATACCTATGACTCTGGGCTCTATCTTAACCATGCAATGGTAAATCTTAGCGTTGGCGGTAGTGCTATATGTTCAGCAGTGTCAGATGTTTTTTTACATATTTTGCAAACTGATATGTGACACATTAATGCCAAAATAACAAGCAAACAGGGATGTTACAAACACCTTAGCCAAATACATTTATTTTAAGAATGTGAAATGTCAGAATAATAGTATTGAGAATGATTTATTTCATCCCATTCCCAGTGGGTCAGAGGTTTACACACACTCAATTACAATTTGGTAGCATTGCCTTTAAATTATTTAACTTGGGTCAAATATTTCACGTAGCCTTCCACAAGCTTCCCACAATAAGTTGGGTGAATTTTGCCCCATTCCTCCTGACAGAGCTGGTGTAACTGAGTCAGGTTTGTAGGCCTCTTTGCTCGCACACGCTTTTTCAGTTCTGCCCACACACTTTCTAAGGGATTGAGGTCAGGGCTTTGTGATGGCCACTCCAATACCTTGACTTTGTTGTCCTTAAGCCATTTTGCCACAACTTTGGAAGTATGCTTGGTGTCATTGTCCACTTGGAAGACCCATTTGCGACCAAGTTTTAACTTCCTGACTGATGTCTTGAGATGTTGCTTGAGATGCTGCAGCAAAGCACGCCCACAACATGATGCTACCCCCGTGCTTCACGGCTGGGATGGTGTTCTTCGGCTTGCAAACCTCCCCCTTTTTCCTCCAAACATAACAATGGTCATTATGGCCAAACAGTTCTGTTTTTATTTCATCAGACCAGAGGATATTTCTCCAAAAAGTACGGTCTTTGTCCCCATGTGCAGTTGCAAACCGTAGTCTGGCTTTTTTATGGCGGTTTTGGAGCAGTGGCTTCTTGCAGAGCGGACTTTCAGGTTATGTCAATATAGGACTCGTTTTACTGTGGATATGGATACTTTTGTACCTGTTTCCTCCAGCATCTTCACAATGTCCTTTGCTGTTGTTCTGGGATTGATTTGCACTTTTCGGACCAAAGTACGTTCATCTCTAGGAGACAGAACGTGTCTCCTTCCTGAGCGGCATGACGGCTGCGTGGTCCCATGGTGTTTATACTTGAGTACTATTGTTTGTACAGATGAACGTGGTACCTTCAGGCATTTGGAAATTGCTCCCAAGGATGAACCAGACTTGTGGAGGTCTACAATTGTTTTTCTGAGGTCTTAGCTGATTTCTTTATATTTTCCCATGATGTCAAGCAAAGAGGCACTGAGATTGAAGGTAGGCCTTGAAATACTTCCACAGGTAAACCTCCATTTGACTCAAATGATGTAAAATAACCTATCAGAAGCTTCTAAAGCCATGACATAATTTTCTGGAATTTTCCAAGCTGTTTAAAGGCACAGTCAACTTAGTGAATGTAAACTTCTCACCTACTGGAAATGTGATGCAGCGAATTATAAGTGAAATAATCTGTCTGTAAAACAATTGTTGGAAACATTACTTGTGTCATGCACAAAGTAGATGTCCTAACCGACTTGCCAAAACTACAGTTTGTTAAGTGGAGTGGTTGCAAAACGAGTTTTAATGACTCCAACCTAAGTGTTTGTAAACTTCCAACTTCAACTGTATACTGAGATCATGTGACAGATCAGGTGGACTTTGTTTAACTAATTATGTGACTTCTGAAGGTAATTGGTTGCACCAAATATTATTGAGGGGCTTCATAGTAAAGGGGGGTGAAAACATATGAATGCATCACTTTTCCATTTTTATTGAATTTATTTAAATTTTTAAACAAGTTTTTTTTTTTTTCACTTCACCATTTTGAACTATTTTGTGTCCATTACATGAAATTCAAATAAAAATCAATTTAAATGACAGGTTGTAATGCAACAAAATTTGAAAAATGTCAAGGGGGTGAATACTTTGCAACGCACTGTACTTGGAAGTCTACTGAGGAACCGGTAAGATGTGCAGCGTCGTGGCGATTTGTCCGTAGGGCTAATGACTCCTCCTGGCCTTCGAGGTCGAGGTGTCTAACCACTGTGGGGAGGATGATTGTCCGCTCTACTCCGTCATCTAAAATGGTGTACGTATTCAGGGACTTCTGTCCACTCTTTAGCAGTGCTCGTTCGTTCTGATTGGAGTGAGTAAGGTAAATTCTGTCTAGATGGGTGACAAACAGGACACTGGGGCTCGGCTTGGCTACATGTTGAAGGACGTTGAGATGTACTTTTCCACATGGCTTCCTCTGGGTGCATTGGGCCCATGGTTATTATGACCACACTTCAGTCAAAGCTTCCCGTCTTCAATCCGGCTTTTCGTTCTGTTCTGGCGTCTGCTTCACTATTTTTATTTTTTATTTTACTAGGCAAGTCAGTTAAGAACAAATTCTTATTTTCAATGACGGCTTAGGAACAATGGGTTAACTGCCTGTTCAGGGGCAGAATGACAGATTTGTACCTTGTCAGCTCGCTTATTTGAACTTGCAACCTTTCGGTTACTAGTCCAACACTCTATGTGCACTGAGAATTATAGCTCTTGACCCTGTAGGAAAAGAGGCACAGACATTTGAAGTGGTTCCTTGAGACAGTGGATGTCTGGACTTTTGAAGTATTGCCAACCTGGCTGTCTCTATACCTGGACTGGACAGAGCAATGCTAAATGGTGGTGACAGGTTGACTTTTTGGCCTTAGAGGGGATGGTCGTTCCCTTTGAGGGCTTTGTGGCTTTTTTGTTTGGTGATGCTGTGCCATCTTGGAGGAGAGCAGCTGTGCTTCGGCCTTGGTCTTGAGCCAGTCAGAGACGTCTGTCAGGTTGCAGGTAGGTGCCTTACAAAGCTTTCCCTGTAGTGCCTGCCTCGGGAGCAGCACTCGGTCTATGTGGCCTGTGCATAACAGCTCCATGCCTTGGGGACCTTCAAGGGATTTCAACAGGCTTACCAGGAGGTCTACTCTGAGGGCGAAGCTCTGGAAGGCCTTGGAATCTCCACTAACATTAGGGGCGTTGAGGATCGCAGTGAACTCCCTCTGTGCCAGTTGGTGTGGTTGTCCGTATCGTATCTGCAAAGCCTGCATAGCTGCAGTGTAGGGCTGCTGGTTGTGTCGACATGCTTGAGCTATCAGCTTGGCCTCATCTAGTATCAGGTGCCAGTTGGTGTGGTTGTCCGTATCGTATCTACAAAGCCTGCATAGCTGCAGTGTAGGTCTGCTGGTAGTGTCGACATGCTTGAGCTCAAGCATGAGGACCCTGTGCTTGTAGTGTTCTGAGAGTTCTATATGAGGATTCAAGAGGTAGTCCAGTGTCATCTTGAAGTCTGCGAACTCACTTCACTGTTGTGGACTAGATTGGGAAGCCTTAACACAGGTACTGGTTGCAGGTGCGGTTGCTGGAGCGGATAGGCTGGTGAATAGGCTGACGGTGCAGCAGATCCAGGCAGGTAAACTGGTTGGAGAGGTGCAGCAGGTACTGGCGGGTGAGCTGGTTGGAGAGGTGCAGCAGGTACTGGCGGGTGAGCTGGTTGGAGAGGTGCAGCAGGTACTGGCGGGTGAGCTGGTTGGAGAGGAGCAGCAGGTACTGGGGGGTGAGCTGGTTGGAGAGGTGCAGCAGGTACTGGCGGGTGAGCTGGACGGAGAGGTGCAGCAGGTGGCAGCTGATAAGTCTGCTGGAGAGGAGAGGTCCATGGAGGATAACCTGGCTGGGCAGGTGCAGTCCACGTTTGGTCAGTTAAATAGGATAGAGCAGCTGATGGAGGGTTGGTCGGTGGACTGAGTCTGAACAGGTGGTAGACCAGAATAGCCTGGAACAGTGGATAATGGCTGTTGTGATGCAGACTCAGCCTGAGCAAGGCAAAGTATTTGGAAATCTGGTTGCTCCGGGTGTTCCCCCCAGTCCATGGCTGGTTTGGTGGAGTTAACAGCATCAAGGCAGAGTGCGTGGTCACATCTCCATACTGCCGTTTAGAGACTTTCGGCTGACTGCCTACTTGAAACAACTGTCTGCGGCAGGGATTGTGGCAGTGTAGGTCTGCGTGGTCATGGTGGCCTCTGTAGCGGCTTTCCGTGTCACTATGTTAGCGGTAGAGGGACTGAAATGTGGGCAGCAGTGTCATTTGGCCTATCCATGAGCTGGGTGTGGGATAGTGACAGTTCATTGTACTGTGTGTGTTGTGAGGAGGTTGGGGTAGAACTGTGGGGACCTGGACCTTACTGAACAGGCTTGATACGGGTGAATGGATCCATACGGCCTCACCGAGTTGGGAGGCCACGGCGGTGGTCAGGGCACTTAGGTTCCCTACACGTGATTCAATGTAGTCGAGGGTAGTGAATTTTCTTCGCCTGTGCAGTGTGGGGGCAGAGGACCTGAGCAAAGGGGATAGTTGGTCAGGGGGGGGCTGCAGGCTCCATGGTGCTGGTACTCTGCACCTGCTCTCTTGCTTGTGGACTCAGGTCAAATGTGGATGCTGGTTGTAGAGGTTAGCCATGTGCTGCCACAGGTTGTTGTCTATATTGTAATGATATCGGTATCCATCGGTTTCTGAGATCACGTCCTGGAATGGGATCATCTGACGATGAGAATGTTGCTGTGTTTCTTTGCTGCTCGCCATGTCACAGTAGGTGTGTTGCATCCGGCTCAAAGGACCATTGTAACTGAGTGACAGTTTATTGATGGTGCTCATCTTCTGTGGGACTCCAATAAGAGCAGGACCAGAGGCAGAGATGGAGTTCAGTTAAGAGTCTTTATGTACTCAGAGGAGAAAGGTGATGCAGCGCATAGAACATGTCATTTAGATGTCTTGATGTGTTCAACAGTGACATGACTCAGTAACCAGCCGGTTGGGTATGTAGGATAGGTAACAGGTATGTTTGGTTTCGCTAAAGGGATACAAAGTACAAATAATAACAGACAATATTCAATAATAATATGTAAATTCGATAAGCCAATGAATGAATAAAGCTCTGCATTAACACACTGTAGCAGCGATTAACAAGTAAGGGCAATAAATGGGGTGTAGTAGAAAGTGTCATGGAAGACCAAAGCAGGCTAACAGTGGCTACATAGCGAAGCACACGGCATGTGGCAAACAAACAATACACCTCATAAGGTAGCAAGCATAGCAGGCCTAATTGTAATAACAAAGGCAACTGCACAAAAGGTGCATAAACGATGAACATGTATTAATTACCAGCCACATGTAACAAAGGAAAACAGATAAATTACTAATTAGCTGTTTGGTTTGCTCATTAGCATGTGGCGGTCATTAGCTGACGAAATCCCACACAAACAAAACAGAGGTGAGGAAGTCCTCTTCTTAGTCCTGGTTTCACAGCTTGAAATATTGGGTTACATGAGCTTATTGGCAAAATATTTGATTTCATTTGGCAAAAGACCAATAATAGGTCAAAATATTAGAATTCAGCTGCCTGTGTAAAAGTAGCCTAAAACAGTAAGATAGCTGGTAAACATGGGTAAAAATTACAATACAATAGAAAAGATAACAAGCAGCTTGTGGTTGTAATGAGGTCATAATAGCCAGTTTTGCATGTTGGGCACAGCCCATTCAATCTGGGCTATTTCAGACTCTCTATGATAATGCTTGATCTGAGAACATCCACAATTGGAAACATCCTGCTCAGCAGAGAAAAGTGCAGAGTATGAGGTATTTAAACATTTGCAAAAAAAAATATATACATGTATACAAATGGTACACAACGTTATATTCAAAGTATCTTGACTCAAATTTATTTGGAGCGCATTCTGTCCTTTGTAAATGAATGTGACGAAAAGAAGAGAGGGAATGAGGAGAAAGAGAGAGAGAGCAAGAGAGGGAGGGTAATAATGCAGATATCATTCGTAGTATATCTTGTGTAAATGAATCCGGTGTATATACGAATGGATTTTATTTAGATTACTGTTAGCGTTATTTGGGTTAATTGGATTCGTTCAGACATTTCGAGATTGTTTTTTGTAAAAAAATACATATATTATTTGTCTACTTCTTTTTCATTTCACTGCATTGTTAGGAACTAGTAACATAAGCATTTTGCTGCAATCACTATAGCATCTGCTAAACTGTACACGCGACCAATGAACATTGATTTGATTTAAGAGGAGAGAGAGATTTGACAACACCAGTACATCGGAGATGAATATTCTTCAACTGCACTTGACCAAATTTCCTTGGGCTCCTGAGTGGTACAGAGGTCTAAGGCACTGCATTTCAGTGCTTGAAGTGTCACTACTGACACCCTGGTTCGAATCCAGGCTGTATCACAACCGGCCGTGATTGGGAGTCTCAAAGGACGGTGCACAAGTGGCCCAGGGTCATCTGGGTTTGGGTGGTGTAGACCGTCATTGTAAATAAGAATTTGTTCTTAACTGACTTGCCTAGTTAAGTAAAATTCCTCTTCCTAATGTAACATATATACTTTGAGGGTGCTCACTGCTTCCTCTCTCTGTTTGGAGTGGCAACAAGACCTGCCCTTAAGGAGCACATTGAAGTGAATGTTGTGGTGGTTTGAACTTGAGGTAGAAAACATCAACTTCTGGAGGAGTAAACATGGTCTTGTTTTGAAGCACAGAGTCGATGACTAATATTATTATCATTATATAGTATTTCTCTTGAGTCTGTTCATCCAGAGAGTTTCATATTTATCTGACAACATCACTAAAATGATACACACGCTTCGATGTGGCCAGAAGGCATGCGGTTTTCTGGTTCTGAACGGTCAGATACCTAGCAGCAATGACAAGAAGCTGCAGTGTGGGGAATCATAGGTGGCTCGTTTCAGCTCGTTGTATCTTGTTATTGATACCACATCTTGTTTTGAGGTGTTTTGACTGATGTCATGTCTACGCTAATATGGCAACAAAAAAAACTGGCTAGTTAACCAATAACTATATAACAATAATGACAATAACCAATAACAATGAACTACAACAATATATTTGAGAGACAACAAGGGCTCATTGTGCGAATGTATTTATGCTTCAATAAACATTTGGAGGTGAAAAATACAGTGCATTTTCAAGCCACTCCTATGTTGTCTTGGCTGTGAGCTTAGGGTTGTTGTCCTATTTGAGGTGAATCTTCGCCCCCAGTCTGAGGTACTTAGCGCTCTGGAGCAGGTTTTCATCAAGGATCTCCCTGTACTTTGCTCCGTTCATCTTTCCCTTGATCTTGACTAGTCTCCCCAGTCCCTGCTGCTGAAAAACATGCCACCACCACCATGCCTCACCGTAGGGATGGTGCCAGGTTTCCTCCAGACGTGACTCTTGGCATTCAGGCCAAAGAGTTCAATCTTGGTTTAATCAGACTTGGTTTTGTTGCTAAACAACCAACCCGTCTATCTGCATCATTCAATATGCCTGATGAGACAATTTAATAACGGACTAAAGCTTATCCAGTACTGCTGCCTGGTCTTTCTATTTTGCTTATTGTTTGTTGGCCTTGAAACATACTCACTTTCTCAGAAACCCTATCTAAAAAGGCTTCTTGACCATGCATAAAATCTTTATTCTTTACTTTAATATCCCTCCTCTCAATGTTTGGAGTATTTGAGCTTTTTTCAACTCATTTGCTTTCATTTCAGATTACTCTGCATTTCCATGTTGCCAAATGTATTTTCACACTCTGCAGTGCACAGCCAGGAAACTGCTATTTCCACACTGGCTTTCCTAGTTCTCATTTGCCTGAGCCAAACTCCCATTAGGCCTCTGTCTGTTTTCATCTATTGATTATTACTGGAAGCCTCTCACACTCTTTCAGAAAGACATGCGCATCCACACATGCAAGTATGCACACAGACAGGCGTAAACACACACACACATGTTTGTTTTACTATACTTGTCGGGTCCCCCAAAAAATTCCCATTCAAAATCCTATTTTCCCTGACCCTTGACCCTTAGCCTTGACCCTAACCTTAACCCCAAACTCCTAACCTAAACCCTAATTCTAACCCTAATTGTGACCCTAACCCTAAAGCTTTCTTCCTTGTGGGGAAATGTCCCCACTTGTCCAAATGTTCCTTTTATTACTATCCTTGTGGGGACTTCTGGTCACCAAACCACACAAACACACACAAACACACACACACACACTCACCTAAAATATCCGATGATGAAGATAGCCACTAGTAGAGAGCTGAAGGACACAGCGTAGCCTACGGTGTACATGACATACAGACGCTCAAAGAAGTCCTGCTGGGAGAAGGATACAGGTACTGTAGGTACAGATGTAGGATCTTAATTGGATCATTCTTTTGTTGCTGAGAATTGTTCTTCTATGGATAACTGGCTTTGGATAAAACCATCTGCTAAAAGACAATACAATATATACAGTGGCATTGTAGGGTTTCCTGCATACATGGGGATAAGGCCACTGCAGTAGCTACAGAACAGTACTCACTTTCCCCCTCTCGTTGCTTGGCTTCAAGAACCCAGGGCCCAAACACTCTGAGTAGTTAGGCCACGTCCTGTTCAGGTTCTCCACAAACACCCACGACCCATTGATGTCACACTTCCTGTAGGCATGACCTGTAATATATATATCAACAAATCAAAATACTGTATCTCTGTAGCTTACTTGGTTTCACTTGGCACCTCAAGTGAGGCAGTACATAATTCAAATTTCTAAAGTCACTATATTAATTCAAGTATTAATATAAACTAGCTATGTATCACCCATACACAGGTAAAGGGGAACAACACAGAGATGTTGTGTTCAAATTATATTTCTATGGGGAACCTGGAACCTGTTCTGCCATGCAGGCAGAGTGGGGTGTCATCTACCTTTGTGGTTGAAGTCGAAGATGTAGCTGGGGCAGAGGACCTTGGTGACAGCTCCTGGGTAACCCTGTGGCCAGCAGATTAGGCCATCCCAACCAGGGGGGCAGAGGTCATCTAGTGGAGAGGCAGAACACTCTTTTCAACTACAGTGTGTGACCGATGCAGGACCTCAGAGATACAGTAGGAACACGTTGGGAATGGAGGTTGTTCGAAAGCTGAAATGTTCCTAACTTTGAGGTTCTACTATATTGACGTTTGAATACAGCATTGTACACTTTGGATAATTTTATAGCTTGATCATATGAGTTATATTGATTTTATACAACGGGTGGGTCTAATGCTGGATGTTGATTGATTAAAACTGTACTCCAGCCGGTGTCTATTCCACAAGTTACCACCGGCTAAAGCTATGACGTTAAAATACCTATTTCATCTCACTGCGCTTGTCATTGTCTCATCAGCCCATCCAGGCAAATTCATAAACTTGATCTCATCTAGACATTATCTCACATTTCTTTTAGACTAACATTTGATATTCAACAGCAGAGATTTGTAGAAACACTTGCTGTCTGTCTCTCCAACATTTTCAACATTGTTTCAATATTGAAATTCGATCTCCAGCTGTCCCATAGTAATGAACGTGTTCAGGAGGAGACAGGCAGGCAACCTTCTCAGTCAGTCGAAATCATGAAAGCGGATTAATTTGGATTGATATACAGTATACAAAGAAATGTAGTAGAAAACAGGTCAAACGAAACTAAATGCAGCAAGTTTGCAGTCTTTCCAGATTCAGTTTGAAGTGATTGTGCTAGCTGTGTTGTTGGCTAGCTCCTCTTTCCAGATTCAGTTTGAAGTGATTGTGCTAGCTGTGTTGTTGGCTAGCTCCTCTTTCCAGATTCAGTTTGAAGTGATTGTGCTAGCTGTGTTGTTGGCTAGCTCCTCTTTCCAGATTCAGTTTGAAGTGATTGTGCTAGCTGTGTTGTTGGCTAGCTCCTCTTTACAGATTCAGTTTGAAGTGATTGTGCTAGCTGTGTTGTTGGCTAGCTCCTCTTTCCAGATTCAGTTTGAAGTGATTGTGCTAGCTGTGTTGTTGGCTAGCTCCTCTGCTCTAAACAACAGTGTCCTGACAAGTGAGCACATTTTCTATGCCAAGTGAAATAGTATATCATTAGCTCATTGTTATGGATGTATCCAAATAAATGTGACTAGAAAACAACTTAAACAAATGCAAATGCAGCTACTTTGTTGTTATTCTGCCTGCACTGTTCGACCTTGACTGTAAGTTAGCCGTAGTTGGCTAGATAGCAACCAAGGGATAAGAATTTTGTCAGCTAGTATGGCAATGTATCATTTGCAACAAACTACTGGGTCACATCTCTGGCAACCGAATCGATAAAACGAACAATCAGCCGGCTTGGGGAGACTCTCTAGATTTGTGTCGGGACTATATCTTGTGGAAGGATGAAATAGTAAAAATAAATTAAGCAAAATAAAGTTTATGAAAATATGTAAATCATTATTTGAATATGTTGTTAACCAGTTGTATAAAAGTGATAATGCCCTCGAAGCCGGTGTTTGAAGGATATACTGGCACGGTTTGCCGGCTGTCGACTTCGTCCAGGGCCTGACAACACTCGTGCCAATATATCCTCCAAACACCGGCTTCGAGAGCATTATCACGTGAATATCCCAATTAATGGAGTCTGTGGGAGGTTAGGTTACAAAACATTCAAAGCATGTATAATTTATTCCCAGTATACTATGTCTTCTTCACCTTGACCTTACAGTAGCAGAAGTGACATGCACGCCTTTAAGAGAACCTAGTGCTCCTCTATGAATTTCCCTTGCATCCCACCAGCAGACAGGCATTGATACATAGGTGAAGGTGAGACTCATCTTAGATCCAAACCGGGATAGTGTTTGTCTACATTCATTACCTCACAGATTCACCACTCATTAATGAAACAAAATTGAGTATGACCTTCGGCTGAGTGAATGTAAAAAGCCAGAGGAAGGGAGGGGAGGACAAATGAATAATAAAACATTGTACATTTGGAGAGTTTGGGTTCAGAGATACGTCCTCTACTGACACTGATTTCTTAGAAGTGTTAAATTGCCTGATCCACTGGCCTCTGAAAACATAGGAACAGATTCAAAGAAACGTGTATTGGTTTCCTGAGAGAGTTTTTTTTTTAAATCTGTTGTTTTAAATATGCACTAAGAATAACTTTTAATATAACATTGTGACATCATCTTCATTCTAGCAGCTGTCAACTGTTGTCAACTGAATCTATTTGTTCTGTTCTGTCATCAGCAGAGAATCCATGGAAGTGTGTCAAAGTGAGTCAAACCAATCCAAAATGTCCTTTCCAGCCAGCCAGACAAAGGTGTGCCAACTACAGTTTTGGGTTGCCAGGTCAACCCATTAGAGGCTGCCAGGAAACCATTCAGAGTCTCACCTTGTTGTTCCCCGGAAGCAACATTCTATAGCTTTAATCTCCCACAAAGCTACAGAAATGAGTGCTGATAAATTAACAAGGCAATAAGACCAAGATGATGCAGGAATTGGGATGGGCTAAGGCTGAGGGTCAGTGGGTTTCATCTAGGAAGTATGCCTCCCCTCAGGCATGATTAAGACCGTAGTGCAAGGATTCTCTGTCATCTGTGTGATTCGAATCGCATTCACTACGTTGTCATCACTCTAATTTGCATATGCAGACTGATTTATTATGTCCTTTACTTGTATTCTAATTCTGGAACATAATCAAATAAAATGGTATTCGTCACATGCGCCGAATACAACCTTACTGTGAAATGCTTACTTACAAGCCCTTAACCAACAACTCAGTTTTAAGAAAAATAACTGTTGAGAAAATATTTACTAAATATACTCATGTAAAAAGAAAGTAACACAATAAAATAACAATAATGAGGCTATATACAGGGGGTACCGGTACCGTGTCAATGTGTGGGGGTACAGGTTAGTCGAGGTAATTGAAGAAATATGTACATGTAGTTATGGGTAAAGTGACTATGCATAGGTAATAGACAGCGCGTAGCAGCAGCGTAAAAACAAATGGAGGAGGGGGTGTCAATGTAAATAGTCCGGGTGGCCATGTGATTAATTGTTCAGCAGTTTTATGACTTGGGGGTAGAAGCTGTTAAGGAAAGTTTTGGACCTAGACTTGTCACTCCGGTACCACTTGTCATGCGGTAGCAGAGAGAACAGTCAATGACACAGGTGGCTTGAGTCTTTAACACATTTTAGGGCCTTCCTTTGACATATCTGGTATAGAGATCCTGGATGGCAGGAATCTTGGCCTCAGCGATGTACTGGGCCATACGCATGACTCTCTGTAGCGCCTTGTGGTTGGATGCTGAGCAGTTGCCACACCAGGTGGTGATGCTCTCAATGGTGCAGCTGTAGACCACACTATCTACCAAGAGAGTTCTCATACATACTATTTGTAGCCATCTATTTACCACCACAAACCGATGCTGGCACCAAGACTACACTCAACAAGCTGTATAAGGCAATAAGCAAACAAGAAAATGCTCATCCAGAAGTGACGCTCCTAGTGGCCGGGGAATTTAATGCAGGGAAACTTAAATCCATTTTACCTCATTTCTACCAGCTTTCACATGTGCAACCAGAGGGAAAAAAACTCTAGACCACCTTTACTCCACACACAGAGATGCATATAACGCTCTCTCTCGCCCTCCATTTGGCAAATCTGACCATAATTCTATCCGCCTGATTCCTGCTTACAAGTAAAATGTTTAGCAGGAAGTACCAGTGACTCGCTCAATACGGAAGTGGTCAGATGCTACGCTACAGGAAGGTTTTGGTAGCACAGACTGGAATATGTTCTGGGATTCATCCAATGACATTGAAGAGTATTTCACCTCAGTCATCGTCTTCATCAATAAGTGCATCACCGACGTCGTCCCCACAGTGACCATACGTACATATCCCAACCAGAAGCCATGGATTACAGGCAACATCTGCATTGAGCTAAAGGCAAGAGCTGACACTTTCAAGGAGCGGGACACTAATACGAACGCTTATAAGAAATCCCGCTATGCCCTCAGACGAACCATCAAACAGGAAAGGTGTCAATACAGGATTAAGATAAAATCCTACTACACCGGCTCCAACGCTCGTCGGATGTGGCAGGGCTTGAAAACTATTACAGACTACAAAGGGAAACCCAGCCGAGAGCTGTCCAGTGACGCTAGCCTACCAGAAAAGCTAAATGCCTTTCATGCTTGCTTCTAGGCAAGCAACACTGAAGCATGCATGACAGCACCAGCTGTTCCGGACGACTCTGTGATCACACTCTCCATAGCCGATGTGAGCAAGATCTTTAAACAGGTCAACATTTAATTGTTTTAACCTTTATTTAACTAGGCAAGTCAGTTAAGAACAAATTCTTATTTACAATTATGGCCTACCCAGGCCAAACCCGGGCAAACTAGGCCAATTGTGCGCTGCCTTATGGGACTCCCAATCACAGCCAGATGTGATACAGCACTACAACCAGGGAATGTAGTGACACCACTTGCACTGACATGCAGTGCCTTAGATCACTGCGCCGCTTGGGAACATTCACAAATCTGCCGGGCCAGGCGGATTACCAGGACATATACTCAAAGCATGCACGGACCAACTGGCAAGAGTCTTCACTGACATTTTCAACCTCTCCCTGACCGAGTCTAATACCTACATGTTTCAAGCAGACCACCATAGTCCCTGTGACCAAGGAAGCGAAGGTAACCTGCCTAAATGATTACCACCCCATAACACTCACATTGGTAGCCATGAATTGCTTTGAAAGGCTGGTCGTGGCTCACATCAACACCATCATCCCAGAAACCCTAGACCCATTCCGCCCCAACAGATCCACAGACGAGGCAATCTCAATCGCACTCCACACTGCCCTTTAACACCTGGGCAAAAGGAACACATATGTAAGAATGTTGTTCATTTACTACAGCTCAGCATTCAACAACATAGTGCCCATAAAAGCTCATCACTAAGCTAAGGACCCTGGGACTAAACACCTCCCTCTGCAACTGTTCCTGGACTTCCTGACAGGCCACCCCCAGGTGGTGAGGGAAGGTAACAACACATCTGCAGCGCTGATCCTCAACACTGGGGCCCATCAGGGGTGTGTGTTCAGTCTCCTCCTGGACTCCCTGTTCACCTATGACTGCGTGCCCAAATACGACTCCAACACCATCATTAAGTTTGCTGACGACACCACAGTGGTAGGCCTGATCACTGACAATGATGAGACAGCCTAAAGGGAGAAGGTCAGAGACCTGCCAGTATGGTGCCAGGGACAACAACCTCTCCCTCAATGTGAGCAAGACAAAGGAGCTGATCGTGGACTACAGGAAAATGCGGGCTGAACAGGCCCCCATTAATATACAGTGGGGCAAAAAAAGTATTTAGTCAGCCACTAATTGTGCAAGTTCTCCCACTTAAAAAGATGAGAGAGGCCTGTAATTTTCATCATAGGTACATTTCAACTATGACAGACAAAATGAGAGAAAGAAAATCCAGAAAATCACATTGTAGGATATTTTATGAATTTATTTGCAAATTATGGTGGAAAATAAGTATTTGGTCAATAACAAAAGTTTATCTCAATACTTTGTTATATACCCTTTGTTGGCAATGACAGAGGTCAAACGTTTTCTGTAAGTCTTCACAAGGTTTTCACACACTGTTGCTGGTATTTTGGCCCATTCCTCCATGCAGATCTCCTCTAGAGCAGTGATGTTTTGGGGCTGTTGCTGGGCAACACGGACTTTCAACTCCCTCCAAAGATTTTCTATAGGGTTGAGATCTATATACCCCCTGTATATAGCCTCCACATTGACTCTGTACCGGTACCCCCTGTATATAGCCTCCACATTGACTCTGTACCGGTACCCCCTGTATATAGCCTCCACATTGACTCTGTACCGGTACCCCCTGTATATAGCCTCCACATTGACTCTGTACAGGTACCCCCTGTATATAGCCTCATTTTTGTTATTTTCTTGTGTTACTTTATATTATTTTTTACTTTATATTATTTAGAAAATATTTTCTGATATCTTTTTTTAACTGCATTGTTGGCTAAGGACTTGTAAGTATGTATTCACAGGAAGGTCTACACCTGTTCGGCGCATGTAACAAATAACATTTGATTTGATGAGCTATAAAACAGCAAACATTTTCTCTTAGCCTCATGACAAAATGTGTTGAAATGCAAGAAGCGATCTGAGTCCCCCTCACACCTTCAGGAAAGTTTATCACACTTGTACGCCTACTTACAGAGGTCTACCTAGCTATATCTTAGGCAGTACCAAAGAGTCAAATCAAATCAAATTTTATTAGTCACATGCGCCGAATACAACAGGTGGTAGACCTTACAGTGAAATGCTTACTTACAAGCCCCAACCGACAGTGCAGTTTCAAGAAATGATAACAGAAATGATAACAATAACAGTAACAAGTATCATGACATGTCTGAGGTGCCAGTTTTTATGTTGTCATTACCTGTAGGTTTGTGGATCCAGATGTTCTGGCAACACTGGCGTATTATTTTAAGTCATCTAGCAGACGCTCTTATCAACAGCAATTCATACTTACTTACTGTATGTTTGTCTATACAGTAGCGGAAGCAGTACAGTGTCACAGACATAGGGCATGTTAGGGCATGTTTGATGTTGTATTACCGGCTGGGTTGCGGGAGGAGAGATTCTGGTGGCACTGGAGTTTAATGTCATAAAGAATGTACATCTGCTCCTCTGCTGTCAGGCTCTCCTCAGATCCACCCTGCAGGCGACAAGCATTGGGAGTTTAACAGCTTAATGAGGAATTTTAGCAAAACAACA
Source organism: Oncorhynchus nerka (assembly GCF_034236695.1). NCBI lineage: Eukaryota > Metazoa > Chordata > Actinopteri > Salmoniformes > Salmonidae > Oncorhynchus > Oncorhynchus nerka. The sequence goes on from NC_088396.1 coordinate 43,196,271, forward strand.
ACATTGTGTCTTGGTAGAAGTCACTTGTGTCAAAACTCAACCTAATTGTTGTGTCAAAACTCAACCTAATTGTTTTGCATCACAGCACTCCCCATAACAGCACTCCCCATAACAGCACTCCCCATAACAGCACTCCCCATCACAGCACTCCCCATAACAGCACTCCCCATCACAGCACTCCCCATCACAGCACTCCCCATAACAGCACTCCCCATAACAGCACTCCCCATAACAGCACTCCCCATCACAGCACTCCCCATCACAGCACTCCCCATCACAGCACTCCCCATCACAGCACTCCCCATAACAGCACTCCCCATCACAGCACTCCCCATCACAGCACTCCCCATCACAGCACTCCCCATAACAGCACTCCCCATAACAGCACTCCCCATCACAGCACTCCCCATAACAGCACTCCCCATAACAGCACTCCCCATCACAGCACTCCCCATAACAGCACTCCCCATCACAGCACTCCCCATAACAGCACTCCCCATCACAGCACTCCCCATAACAGCACTCCCCATCACAGCACTCCCCATCACAGCACTCCAGACTGCAGGCCAGAAGTGCAAGCAATTATTTTCAGATGGTTCGCTCACTCTTCAAATAGTCTTCTTCATGGACTATAGAGTGTTATTGTAGTTCTTAGCTCTGATTAGCAAAATAAGTAAGTAGTGCACATTGAACTACCTAATGAGGATTCACCAGAAGAGTTTAATGATGTTGTTGTTTGTGCTTTTCTTTCCCCCTTATCTTCCTGTTGATAATAAACATGCTGTTCATTATGGTGAAGAAGTTGAGATCAGAGAACTAGGAGGAGGAGGAGGAAGAGGAAGAGGAGAATAATGTAATGTCAGGTGAAGTAATGCTTCCCTTTCAAATCCCACTCAAAATATGAAACATTGTTTAAAGGACATTTACATTTTTTTTTATTAGCTCATTATGTTGTTATATTTGTCCCATATGGAAAAACAATCCTCTTCTAAGTCTGTCTATGTGTAAGCCCTGCTGCAATCCTGAAGTGGTCTAAAGTACAGGAAGGAGGTGAAAGCGTTTACATTTTAGTTCCTGGTTGTATATCGTTTCAAAGTAAGATAATGAATGTGCTTCACGTTGCCATGTGAATCACTATTTAGACGGTGCATGTCCTTGTGCAGAACAATATATTTCAATATTACATGGTCCACATGCATAACCTGTACTGTACTGTATTCCTTTGAATTGCAAACCTATTGATGAAAAATGTAACTGATATTTGTCCATCAAGGCCTGGAGCTGAATGGACCTTCACTGGCAGGCTGAATTACATACACCTGACTGATTGAACGGCGTTGACTAGGGGTCAACCTTATAGACGCTAACAACCTCAACATTTTAAGTCCAGGCACAGACACAGATACATTAGAAGCGTCAAATAGAAAGGGAAACGAGAGAAGGTGAATGTGTGCTGTGATGGACAGCTCTTGTCCAAAAGGGAGCCTGGAAGCATGGGGGAGCATGGGGGAGCATGGGGGAGCATAGGGGAGCATGGGGGAGCATGGGGACCAAGAACCTCAATTGATGAGCAGATTAAATGGAATGATATTAGTTCTACTTTGTCTTGCCCGTTCACCCTCTGGCACCCATATACACAATCTCCATTTGATTAAGGTTTAAAAATCCTTCTTTATACTGTTTCCTGGATTTAACAATGTCACCTGGTCATGTCATGAATATTTGTTCTTTTGATGTGTAAAGGGGGCCTCAAAGTTACTCTTGAAGTATTTGGTTATCCATATTTGCAGAATTCGGAAGGAGAACGATCTCTCTAATTTGTTTAGAGGGCTCCGGGCAGCCGAGCGGAAATGGAGGAAAACTCGCCTCCCTGCGGACCTGACATTCTTTCACTCCCTCCTCTCTACATTTTCCTCTTCTCTCTCTGCTGCTAAAGCCACTTTCTACCACTCTAAATTCCAAGCATCTGCCTCTAACCCTAGGAAGCTCTTTGCAACCTTCTCCTCCCTCCTGAATCCTCCTCCCCCTCCTCCCTCTCTGCAGATGACTTCGTCAACCATTTTGAAAAGAAGGTCGACGACATCCGATCCTCGTTTGCTAAGTCAAACGACACCGCTGGTTCTGCTCACACTGCCCTACCCTGTGCTCTGACCTCTTTCTCCCTCTCTCTCCAGATGAAATCTCGCGTCTTGTGACGGCCGGCCGCCCAACAACCTGCCCGCTTGACCCTATCCCCTCCTCTCTTCTCCAGACCATTTCCGGTGACCTTCTCCCTTACCTCACCTCGCTCATCAACTCATCCCTGACCGCTGGCTACGTCCCTTCCGTCTTCAAGAGAGCGAGAGTTGCACCCCTTCTGAAAAAACCTACACTCGATCCCTCCGATGTCAACAACTACAGACCAGTATCCCTTCTTTCTTTTCTCTCCAAAACTCTTGAACGTGCCGTCCTTGGCCAGCTCTCCCGCTATCTCTCTCAGAATGACCTTCTTGATCCAAATCAGTCAGGTTTCAAGACTAGTCATTCAACTGAGACTGCACTTCTCTGTATCACGGAGGCGCTCCGCACTGCTAAAGCTAACTCTCTCTCCTCTGCTCTCATCCTTCTAGACCTATCGGCTGCCTTCGATACTGTGAACCATCAGATCCTCCTCTCCACCCTCTCCGAGTTGGGCATCTCCGGCGTGGCCCATGCTTGGATTGCGTCCTACCTGACAGGTCGCTCCTACCAGGTGGCGTGGCGAGAATCTGTCTCCTCACCACGCGCTCTCACCACTGGTGTCCCCCAGGGCTCTGTTCTAGGCCCTCTCCTATTCTCGCTATACACCAAGTCACTTGGCTCGGTCATAACCTCACATGGTCTCTCCTATCATTGCTATGCAGACGACACACAATTAATCTTCTCCTTTCCCCCCTCTGATGACCAGGTGGCGAATCGCATCTCTGCATGTCTGGCAGACATATCAGTGTGGATGACGGATCACCACCTCAAGCTGAACCTCGGCAAGACGGAGCTGCTCTTCCTCCCGGGGAAGGACTGCCCGTTCCATGATCTCGCCATCACGGTTGACAACTCCATCGTGTCCTCCTCCCAGAGCGCTAAGAACCTTGGCGTGATCCTGGACAACACCCTGTCGTTCTCAACTAACATCAAGGCGGTGGCCCGTTCCTGTAGGTTCATGCTCTACAACATCCGCCGAGTACAACCCTGCCTCACACAGGAAGCGGCGCAGGTCCTAATCCAGGCACTTGTCATCTCCCGTCTGGATTACTGCAACTCGCTGTTGGCTGGGCTCCCTGCCTGTGCCATTAAACCCCTACAACTCATCCAGAACGCCGCAGCCCGTCTGGTGTTCAACCTTCCCAAGTTCTCTCACGTCACCCCGCTCCTCCGCTCTCTCCACTGGCTTCCAGTTGAAGCTCGCATCCGCTACAAGACCATGGTGCTTGCCTACGGAGCTGTGAGGGGAACGGCACCTCAGTATCTCCAGGCTCTGATCAGGCCCTACACCCAAACAAGGGCACTGCGTTCATCCACCTCTGGCCTGCTCGCCTCCCTACCACTGAGGAAGTACAGTTCCCGCTCAGCCCAGTCAAAACTGTTCGCTGCTCTGGCCCCCCAATGGTGGAACAAACTCCCTCACGACGCCAGGACAGCGGAGTCAATCACCACCTTCCGGAGACACCTGAAACCCCACCTCTTTAAGGAATACCTAGGATAGGATAAAGTAATCCTTCTCACCCCCCTTAAAAGACTTAGATGCACTATTGTAAAGTGGCTGTTCCACTGGATGTCATAAGGTGAAAGCACCAATTTGTAAGTCGCTCTGGATAAGAGCGTCTGCTAAATGACTTAAATGTAAAATGTAAATGTTTATCGATACGAATGTGTCCCAATGTTTCAGTTTCCTCAACCCTTTAAGCCCAATGTCACGTTTTTGCAACACTTTCAAAACTATCTCTAGCTCTGGCTCAAAATGTTTCTTTCTCAATTTATTTTTTTCTACTTGGTTTATTTCATGTTATGTACTTGCATGAATGACTTACACCATATGCTTAAGTTTGGGACCTGTGTGGAATTTGACATGTGGACAGGTTTCTAATGTTGTAGAAGCTTTCTACTGATGCCACAATAATAATACTGACATAGAACAAACACTACTAAGAGATACATCTAGAGATGAACTATGTAGTGTTTGGCATGATTTTTGAGTTTAGGACATGTTTAGGACATGTACAGGATGCAGTTTATTAAATGTTGCATTTTTACAACATTGGGTCTCACAGGATTAAAATACTGAATTCAGTCCATTTGTCATCTCGTTTACACAATAAGAAATCTGTCATCAGTGGAAGCAGGCTACGAACAACATTTCCCAGGTCTCAGGGAAGGGGAAAGTGTTAGTCACGGCATGTCAGTGATTTAGATCTGTTGCACATGCAGGTACTGTAAGCTGTGTTAACCCCCCCCCCCCCCCCCCGCCCCCTCGAGAACCCAATACTGAAGGGAGTAGCACACAGCGTGGTACGAGATCTTCAGTTTCTTGGCAATTTCTCGCATGGAATAGCCTTCATTTCTCAGAACAAGAATAGACTGACGTGTTTCAGAAGAAAGTTCTTTGTTTCTGGCCATTTTGAGCCTGTAATCAAACCCACAAATGCCGATGCTCCAGATACTCAGCTAGTCTAAAGAAGGCCAGTTTTATTGTTTCTTTAATCAGCAAAAATGTTTTCAGCTGTGCTAACATAATTTCAAAAGGGTTTTCTAATGATCAATTTGCCTATTAAAATGATAAACTTGGATTAGCTAACACAATGTGGGATTGGAACACAGGAGTGATGGTTGCTGACGACGGGTCTCTGTACGCCTATGTAGACATTCCATTAAAAATCTGCCGTTTCCAGCTACATTAGTCATTTACAACATTAACAAATGTCTACACTGTATTTCTGAACAATTTGATGTTAATTTGATGGACAAAAAAATAGATTTTCTTTCAAAAACAAGAACATCTCTAAGTTACCCCAAACTTTTGAACGGTAGTGTGTATATATATATATATATATATATATATATACTACAATTTAAAGGTGTGGTTTAGGAGGTCAAAATACTTCCATTGACGAACATTCCTTTTATAGCAAAGAAGTAAGATAGGAGGTTAACTCTTCAAATTCAAGGACAACCAAATGTTATTACAATTAAATATAGAAAACCTACAAAATTACTTCATACTTACTTAGTGAAAGTTAACCTTTCAAATATATATGTTTTTGATTGCAAAATACAAAAAAAAGTATTGGTCATGTTGATCAATTTGGTCATTTCGGATTTATATACCAATAGACAATATTTTCCATCACATGTAAATGCTTTTCATCCATTTTGATGTGATTTTAATAGAATTTCACAGTTGTCTTACCACACATTATTCCTACAGTACCATTGAAGCCCAATGTGGCATTTTTGCAATGTTTCCAGATTTGTCATATTCTGAGTCCTTTAAGAAGTATTTCTGAAGGGTAATTAATCCCCCCCCCCCCATTTGGATCTATGCTTGGGTCTCACAGGGTTAAATCATCGATTCATTATGAAAGTCTAAATATGATTTTCCACAGCTGATATTTTTTTTACTCAATGTTCAACTTTGGCAATTTAAACTATTTAAAACATAATACACCCATCAAAACCAAATCTAAACAACAAAGCTACAAATGGCTATATTGTTCCACTAATGCATTACTAGTAAAGGCCCAGTGTAATACTTTTGTGGGAAAAAAAACGAGCAACAAATTCAGGGGAGAGTGCAGAACCCTCAGCACCCCTACTTCCAGCTTCTAAAACAAAATGTAATGTCATATTTCCAACACAGCTGAACAATTAGGCCTAAGCTTTGCTTCTTACCTGTGCGTCAACAAAAGTCCAGCACAGGAGGAATGAGACCAAATTCCATAAGATCCACTTCACCATACCTCCAAACAAGGCACTTTTTCTCCTAGCTGTTTGTAAAAAAAAAAAGCGTTGGCTATCTGGTGTTTGAAACTCAAAATTAGTTTTTAGGTTAAAAATGGCATGGTCGTCATCAGGTTCACCATTCCCGTATTAGGAAACATTTTACATATCCGACTTGTTTCGACTATGACTGTAAAATCTTAAAAAATAAAAGTGTAAAGGTTCATAAAATATACATTTCCCGCGCAGGTGACACAAGCTCAAAAACTAGGAAAAGGTCAGAGAGCGCATGCAAACACGTGAAAATAATTCCTTATCCATAACGCACATTTATTCTTCTTCTGCCACGACGTCTCAGAACAAGTTTATACATCCATTCCAGTTGTTGTGCCTGTATCCGAATGTCTACACTTTTAGAGAGAAGGGCGCGAATTCCCGGTCCTGGCCAAGCTTGGTGAAGACTTGAATAGGTACGTGCTGTTGATACAACTAAACTATAGAGCGCGGGGATCTTTTGATGGTTCGGCAAAAATACAATTTTCTCTTCCTTAATTTCCACAGTCAGCCCTTGTCCGTTCAGTGCACACATACATTAATCACTCTCCAGGTTTGACTCCACAGAAGTTTAGATTTTGTCACTATTTTATAATGTATCATCGGTAGAAACACACTTTAAAGCAAGTCTTGACTAAGGAAATAGTTCAGAAACTTTTCTATTCAAGGACCGTTTGAGTTGCGTGCATTTCTTCTCTGTTCTCCTTTTGCACTGCTGAAGAAGGGGAGGAGCTATCCATGGTGCTGAAACTTCGTTAGAAGGACAGACACGAAATTGAATCGATGGTGCGCTAGAAATACAAGGAAAACTATCATTCTTCAACGAGGTGGGGGAAACACGTCCGATGTCATACCAAGATGACCTCTCTCTCTCTCTTTCTCTCCGCCCTCTCTCTCTCTCTCTCTCTCTCTCTCTCTCCCTCTCTCTCTCTCTCTTTCTCTACACCCCTCTCTCTCCCCAACTCTCGCTCTCCCACTTTTCTCTCTCCTACCTCTTTCTCTCGCTCTCCATCCCCTCTCTTTCGCTCACTCTCTCACCCCCACCTCTCTCTCTCTCTCGCTATCCTTCTCAATTAAATTAAATTCAAAGGGATAAGCATGTTCTGACATTGCCAGAGCAAAACATTCCTCTCCCTCCCCATCTAGCTCCTCACTGCAGGCATGTACAACAGGTGGTAATTAGTGCAAGCAGACTCTGAGCAGAAGCTACTCAATCTTTAAACTGTGTGTGTGCACACTTGTGTGTGAGCTTCTGTGTGTGGTGTGTGTGCATGTGTGCGGGTGAGTGCTTCCATAAATGCATGTGTATGTGTGCACATCACACTAAACCATCCTTTCCCTGGTAGATTTCTGACAATTGAAAAGGTTCAGAGAACGTAAATATTTCAGATTCCTCGGCACTCAACAAAGCATTTTATAAAAAAGATTGACAAGCACTGGGCGCAAAGCTCATGATACTTGGATACGGAGCGTGCTGCTCAGACTATTGCGCCACCACAGTTCACAGTGCTCTAGCAAGCTGTGAGAATACTTGATGATACTTGATGGTATGAGGTTGGTTGGTTTGCAAATCCTTCACCAAACCATAGCCCTAACCTTAAACACTGGGAATGAATACCTAAACTCTTTTAACCTTTGAGTTGTTCATGCGAATGAATGTGTCAGAAAAAAAGACGTCATTCATAATATGTCTAATTCATAAGAGAAACTATGAGATCTTGTTGTCATGGCGCCCTCCCAGCATCCAATTATCAATTCTAATTAAAATATAACACTTGGTACCACTACTTGTTGATTCAGAAACATAATGTGCAGAGCAGGAAGTCGGGAACCTATTCATGACCTGGGTTGGAGGCAGGATAAGAAGAGGAAAGTGAAACATCAATAATTGCACAGGAAAACACACAGTCTGTGTTACTGCTGTCTCCAAAAGTGCGTGTGAGAGGGGGTTCTCTTATGATTCTGTTCCATCTGATGGTAAAAGAACAGAATAAACTCGTCCTGAAATCGGCAGATTTATTTATTTATTTTATTTATTTCACCTTTAGTTTACCCGGAAGGCAAGTTGAGAACAGGTTCTCATTTGCAACTGCGACCTGGCCAAGATAAAGCAAAGCAGTTCAACACATACAACAACACAGAGTTACACATGGAATAAACAAACATACAATCAATATTACAGTAGAAAAATCTATATACAGCATGTGCAAACGAGGTAGGATAAGAGAGGTAAGGCAATGAATAGGCCATGGTGGCGAAGTAATTATAATATAGCAATTTATAACAATTAAACACTGGAATGGTAGTATGTGCAGAAGATGAATGTGCAAGTTGAGATACTGGGGTGCAAAGGAGAAAAGGAGCAAGATAAATAAATAAATACAGTATGGAGATGAAGTAGATTGGATGGGCTATTTACAGATGAGCCATGTTCAGGTGCAGTGATCTGTGAGCTGCTCTGACAGCTGGTGCTTAAAGCTAGTGAGGGAGGTAAGAGTCTCCAACTTCAGAGATTTTTGCAGTTCGTTCCAGTCATTGGCAGCAGAGAACTGGAAGGAGAGGCGGCCAAAGGAAGAATTGGCTTTGGGGGTGACCAGTGAGATATATCTGCTGGGGCGCGTGCTACGGGTGGGTGCTGCTATGGTGACCAGTGAGCTAAGATAAGGCGGGGATTTGCCAAGCAGAGACTTGTAGATGACCTGGAGCCAGTGGGTTTGGTGACGAGTATGAAGTGGAGGCCAGCAAACGAGAGCATGCAGGTTGCAGTGGTGGGTAGTATATGGGGCTTTGGTGACAAAACGGATGGCACTGTGATAGACTGCATCTGAGTAGAGTGTTGGAGGCTATTTTGTAAATGACATCGCCGAAGTCGAGGATCGGTAGGATGGTCAGTTTTACGAGGGTATGTAATCTAGTGATTCTAGATTTAATTTTGGATTGGAGATGCTTAACATGAGTCTGGAAGGAGAGTTTGTAGTCTAACCAGACACCTAGGTATTTGTAGTTGTCCACATATTCAAAGTCAGAACCGTCCAGAGTAGTGATGCTGGACGGGCGGGCAAGTGCGGGCAGCGATCGGTTGAAGAGCATGCATTTAGTTTTACTTGCGGTTAAGAGCAGTTGGAGGCCACGCAAGGAGAGTTGTATGGCATTGAAGCTCATCTGGAGGTTAGTTAACACCGTGTCCAAAGAAGGGCCAGAGGTATACAGAATGGTGTCGTCCACGTAGAGGTGGATCAAAGAATCACCAGCAGTGAGAGCGACATCATTGATGTATACAGAGAAGAGAGTCGGCCCTCCGATTTGACATACTGAACTCTATCGGAGAAGTAGTTGGTGAACCAGGTGAGGCAATCATTTGAGAAACCAAGGCTGTTGAGTCTGCCAATAAGAATGTTGTGATTGACAGAGTCGAAAGCCTTAGCCAGGTCAATGAATACGTCTGCACAGTAATGTCTCTTATCGATGGCGGTTATGATGTCGTTTAGGACCTTGAGCGTGGCTGTGCTGCACCCATGACCAGCTCTGAAACCAGATTGCATATCGGAGATGATACGGTGAGATTCGAAATGGTCGGAAATCTGTTTGTTAACTTTGCTTTCAAAGACCTTAGAAAGGCAGGGTAGAATAGATATAGGTCTGTAGCAGTTTGGGTCTAGAGTGTCTCCCCCTTTGAAGAGGGGAATGACTGCGGCAGCTTTCCAATCTATGGGAATCTCAGACGATACGAAAGAGAGGTTGAACAGGCTAGTAATAGGGGTTGCAACAATTTCAGCAGATAATTTTAAAAAGAGAGGGTCCAGATTGTCTAGCCCGGTTGATTTGTAGGGGTCCAGATTTTGCAGCTCTTTCAGAACATCAGCTATCTGCATTTGGGTGAAGGAGAAGTGGAGGAGGTTTGGGCGAGTTGCTGTGGGGAGCGCAGCGCTGTTGAACGGGGTAGGGGTAGCCAGGTGGAAAGCATGTCCAGCCGTAGAAAAATATTCATTGAAATTCTCAATTATTGTGGATTTTTCAGTGGTAACAGTGTTTCCTATCCTCAGTGCAGAGGGCAATTGGGAGGAGGTGCTCTTATTCTCCATGGACTTTACAGTGTCCCAGAACTTTTTTGAGTTTGTGCTACAGGATGCACATTTCTGCATGATAGAGCTAGCCTTAGCTTTCCTACCTGCCTGTGTATATTTGTTCCTAACTTCCCTGAAAGTTACATATCACGGGGCCTGTTCGATGGTAATGCAGAACGCCACAGGATGTTTTTGTAGATTGCAACACCGCCCCCTTTGACAGTTCTATCTTGTGTTATAAATGTTATAGTTAAGGATGGAAATCTCAGGGTTTTTGGTGGACTTCCTAAGCCAGGACTCAGACATGGCTAGAACATCCGGGTTGGCAGAGTGTGCTAAAGCAGTGAATAAAACAAACTTGGGGAGGAGGCTTCTAATGCTAACATGCATGAAACCAAGAATTTTACGGTTACAGAAGTCAACAAATGAGAGCACCTGGGGAGTAGGAGTGGAGCTAGGCACTGCAGGGCCTGGATTAACCTCTACATCACCAAAGAACAGAGGAGGAGTAGGATGAGGGTACGGCTAAAGGCTAACAGGACTGGTCGTTTAGTGCATTCAGAGCAGAGCAAAATGAGCAGGTTTCTGGGCATGAGAGAATAGATTCAAGGCATAATGTACAGACAGAGGTATGGTAGGATGTGAGTACATTGGAGGCAAACCTAGGCATTGAGTAATGATGAGAGAGATATTGTCTCTAGAGACTTTTAAACCAGGTGATGTCACCGCATATGTGGGAGGTGGAACTAAATGGTAGGCATATTGAGCAGGGCTAGTGAAATAAGACAATAATCACTAACCAACAGTAATGGACAAGGCATATTGATATTAGGGAGAGGCATGCGTAACCGAGTGATCAATAGGGGTCCAGTGAGTGGTTGGGGTGGCTGGAGACACGGCGATTCAGACAGCTAGCAGGCCAGGGAAACAAGCTAGCAGAACAGGGCTAGCAAGCTATCAAAAGGGCCTTAGAGGGACGTCTCGACAGAGTAAAGTCTGTTTTGGTCTCCGCGTTGGTGACGTCGATAGGCCAGTCGTGAAGGATTAGTAGTGTTCCGAGTAGCAGAGGGGTCCAAGTCCAATTGATAAAAAAGGTATACTGGCCCAAGAAATTGGCCGATGGATCTATACAGCTAACAGTCCAATATGCTCTAGACAGCTAGCAGCTAGCGGGCCGCGGCTTGCTGGTGGGCATTCAGGGGTGGTCACGATGTAGAGGCCAGTTGAGTACCTCCTCGGGCAGATAAAGTCATAGTCCAGTCGTGAAGGATCGGCGGGGTTCCATGTTCCGAGCCGGCACTAGACGGGGTCCGAGTATTGTAGCCCAGGAGTGGCTGATGGGCCTCTAGCAAGCCGTGAGAAAGGGCCTAGCATGGGCTCCAGGCTAATTGGTGCTTGCTCCGGGACCGACATTAGCCAGTACTCGGATAGCAGCTACCTAGCTCCGAAGATTCAGGTGAAAATGTCCAGAGCTTGCGGTAGGAATCCGGGGATATGTAGAGAAAATAGGTCCGGTATGCTCTGGTTTGAGTCGCGTTGTACAAACTGGCGAGAGCTTTCTCAGCTAAAGATTAGCTGATGACCGCTAGCAATGATTAGCTGACTGCTAGCTAGTAGCTAGTGAGCTGGCTAGTGAGCTGGCTAGCTTCTGTTGTGGGATTCCTTATTTGAGGTGAATAATACTTTAGGCCAGTTGCAGGAGAGTGTTTTGAAGTTGAGTTTTAGAAAAAAATATTTAACAAGATATGCGAAGAAAAATATATTAAAAAGATATATCCACAGGACACAATAAGACGAGGACAAAGGACATCTGACTGCTACTTCATGTAGTAGTTTTTTTTGAGAAGGGTGTGCTTGAAACAATGCCCATTACTCTGAAATGTTTGGTTGTATTGGAGAGAGTCTCAGTCTTAAATAAGTTTCCACACATGCTAGCGAGGGCCAAGAATCCACTCCCACATAGGTACGTGGTTGCAAAGAGCATCAGTATCTTAACAGCCCTATCCAGAAATCTGGCAGTAGCTTCTGATTAAATTCAATTTTCACAGAACCGCTTGTTGCAATTTAGATGAGGCTCTCTTTTTCAGATATCAGTAAGTGGGCTGGAGGTAGGGCATGAAAGGGATAACGAATCCAGTTGTTTGTGTCATCCGTTTCGGGAAAGTACCTGCGTAATTGTGCACCCAACTAACTCAGGTGCTTCGCTATATCACATTTGACATTGTCCGTAAGCTTAAATTAATTTGCACACCAAAAAATCATACAATGATGGAAAGACCTGTGTGTTGTCCTTGTCAAAACCTCTCTGGGATAGGGGGGATGCTTGCGTCCCACTTTGCCAATTGCCAGGGAAAATGTAGAGCACCAAATTCAAATAATATACTATAAAAATCATTAAATCGCACATGTAACATACCAAATTAAAGCTACACTCGTTGGGAATCCAGCCAACATGTCAGATTTCAAACAGGCTTTTCGGCGAAAGCATAAAATGCCATTATCTGATGATAGCACAACAGTAAACAAAGAGAGAAAGCATATTTCAACCCTGCAGGCTCTACACAAAACACAGAAATAAAATATAAATCATGCCTTACCTTTGACGAGCTTCTTTTGTTGGCACTCCAATATGTCCCATAAACATCACAAATGGTCCTTTTGTTCGATTAATTCCGTCTATATATCCAAAATGTCCATTTATTTGGTGCGTATGATCCAGAAAAACACAGCTTCAAAATACTAAATATCTCAAAAGTTACCTGTGAACTTTGCCAAAACATTTCAAACCACTTTTGTAATACAACTTTAGGTATTTTTAAACGTTAATAATCGATCAAATTGTATACGGGACTGTCTGTGTTCAATACAGGAAGACAACAAACTAATGCTACCTTTCTGGTCTTGCGCAACTCTCAAACAGTACACATAACGTGACAGTCATTCAAGATGGCCGTACTTCTTCATTACACAAAGGAATAATCTCAACCAATTTCTAAAGACTGGTGACATCCAGTCAAGCGGTAGGAACTGCAAACAAGTCCCTTAGAAATCTAGTTTCCCAATGAAAATGTCATTGAATAGACAGTGAGCTCAAAAAAAATGAATCTGAATGATTTGTCCTCAGGGTTTTGCCTGCTACATAAGTTCTGTTAAACTCACAGACATGATTCAAACAGTTTTAGAAACTTCAGAGTGTTTTCTATGCACATCTACTAATAATATGCATATCTTATCTTCTGGGGATGAGTAGCAAGCATATCTTATAAGTAGAAGGAAGTTGAAATTGGGCACACCTATTTATCCAAAAGTGAAAATGCTGCCCCCTATCCCGAAGAAGTTTTAATGCAGACAGAGAAGAGCTCCAACTTCTTAATCATAGCCTCAATTTTGCCCCGCACATTGAATATAGTTATGGAGAGTCCCTCTAATACTAGATTCAGATCACGCGGGCCTTATTTTCTTTAACCATTAATATATTTTTGAGCAAACGGAATGAGCAGCAGCTATGTTTTGCTACATACGGACCTTTAGTGGAATTCCCGCGAGAGAGTAACAGTTAATGTGATTGGATGTTAATTATTTGAATAGGCTCCCTGTATTTGACATTGTGTTGTTATTTCGCTGAACACTAGATGTTTATATTTGATTTTTGGCAGTGAAACGAGGCTACTCGGGCAATAAAAAAACCTCATTAATATGTATAGCCCCGTTGGAAAATCAAAATGGACTGTTTGAAAACGTAAAAGAAAATGAAATACAATGGTGTCTTTTTAAAATATATATAAAAAATGCGAATCAGATTTCTATTTGGCGTACCCCCGAGAGCATTGCGCGAACCCCTGGTGGTACGTATACCCCAGTTTTGGAATACCTGCTAAAGCATCAGTCACCCTAAAGCATCATTCACCCTAAAGCATCAGTCACCCTAAAGCATCAGTCACCCTAAAGCATCAGTCACCCTAAAGCTCTAATCATCAACCCTCTCCACTCAATCAATACAACGGCACTTCACTTCATATTCTATTCTGGACAATATATGTGCAATTACACAATGGTAATCCCTAGCATTGTCAGTGTACTTAAGTAAAAATAATTTAAAGTACTACTTAAGTAGTTTTTAGGGGTATCTGTACTTTATATTTTTGACAACTTTTACTTTTACTCCACTACATTCATAATGAAAATAATGTACTTTTTACCCCATACATTTTCCCTGAAACCCAAAAGTACTTGTTACATTTCGAATGCTTAGCAGGACAGGAAAATGGTCCAATTCACACACTTATCAAGAGAACATCCCTACTGCCTCCGATCTGGCGGACCCACTAAACACAAGCACTTTGCTTGTAAATTACAGTGGGGCAAAAAAGTATTTAGTCAGCCACCAATTATTTCTGGTGTCCTTTGACAGCTCTTTGGTCTTGGCCATAGTGGAGTTTGGAGTGTGACTGTTTGAGGTTGTGGACAGGTGTCTTTTATACTGATAAGAAGTTCAAACAGGTGCCATTAATACAGGTAACGAGTGGAGGACAGAGGAGCCTCTTAAAGAAGAAGTTACAGGTCTGTGAGAGCCAGAAAACTTGCTTGTTTGTAGGTGACCAAATACTTATTTTCCACCATAATTTGCAAATACATTTATTAAATATCCTACAATGTGATTTTCTGTAATTTTTTTCTCAATTTTGTCTGTCATAGTTGAAGTGTACCTATGATGAAAATTACAGGCCTCTCTCATCTTTTTAACTGGGAGAACTTGCACAATTGGTGGCTGACTAAATACTTTTTTGCCTCACTGTATGTCTAAGTGTTGGAGTGTGCCCCTGGCTATCCTTAAATAAAATAAATAAAAAAATCGTGGTGTCTGATTTCCCTAATATAAGGAATGTGAAATGATTTATACTTTTAATTTGACTTTTGATACTTAAGTATATGTAAAACCAAATACTGTTAGACTTTTAAGTCAAGTAATATTTGACTAGGTGACTTTCACTTTTACTTGAGTCATTTTCTGTTAAGATATCTTTACTTTTACTCAATTATGAAAAATGGGTACTTTTTCCACCACTGAGCATTTCTCATTTTTCGATCCTGATCACATTGAATTAAATGCCTACTGTGAGGCTTGTCAGATCAGAATCATCCGTTGGATTGGGTTGAGCTCAACTCACAGTTTTGGAGAAGCTACTCTTAAAATATAGTTTAGCCAATATTACATCATACTGGAAGAAGTTAAGCTACACTAAAAACAGCCTTAATAAAAAATATAGTTTATTTAGCTAAAATAACTGAAAAAGTAGTTCACGATATGCAAACTACTTTGTGAAAAAATATCATAGTTAAATCTGTAATGTCATAGACAAAAAATAGCAAGAACAGGTCACTTTGGCATCATATGGTAACAGAAGGTGTAATAAACAAGTCACTTGGCTCTGTCATAACCTCACATGGTCTCTCCTATCATTGCTATGCAGACGACACACAATTAATCTTCTCCTTTCCCCCTTCTGATGACCAGTCGCATCTCTGCATGTCTGGCAGACATATCAGTGTGGATGACGGATCACCACCTCAAGCTGAACCTCGGCAAGACGGAGCTGCTCTTCCTCCCGGGGAAGGACTGCCCGTTCCATGATCTCGCCATCACGGTTGACAACTCCATTGTGTCCTCCTCCCAGAGCGCTAAGAACCTTGGCGTGATCCTGGACAACACCCTGTCGTTCTCAACTAACATCAAGGCGGTGGCCCGTTCTTGTAGGTTCATGCTCTACAACATCCGCAGAGTACGACCCTGCCTCACACAGGAAGCGGCGCAGGTCCTAATCTAGGCACTTGTCATCTCCCGTCTGGATTACTGCAACTCGCTGTTGGCTGGGCTCCCTGCCTGTGCCATTAAACCCCTACAACTCATCCAGAACGCCGCAGCCCGTCTGGTGTTCAACCTTCCCAAGTTCTCTCACGTCACCCCGCTCCTCCGCTCTCTCCACTGGCTTCCAGTGGAAGCTCGCATCCGCTACAAGACCATGGTGCTTGCCTACGGAGCTGTGAGGGGAACGGCACCTCAGTACCTCCAGGCTCTGATCAGGCCCTACACCCAAACAAGGGCACTGCGTTCATCCACCTCTGGCCTGCTCGCCTCCCTACCACTGAGGAAAAGTTCCGCGCAGCCCAGTCAAAACTGTTCGCTGCTCTGGCCCCCCAATGGTGGAACAAACTCCCTCACGACGCCAGGACAGCGGAGTCAATCACCACCTTCCGGAGACACCTGAAACCCCACCTCTTTCAGGAATACCTAGGATAGGATAAAGTAATCCTTCTCACCCCCCTTGAAAGATTTAGATGCACTATTGTAAAGTGGCTGTTCCACTGGATGTCTGAAGGTGAACGCACCAATTTGTAAGTCGCTCTGGATAAGAGCGTCTGCTAAATGACTTAAATGTAATGTAAATGTAAATTTAGCATATTAAATACAAAAACGATGTTCTTGTCTACTTCACCCATATTTTATTTTTGCACAAAAGTAGTGTGTAGTCCCAGTAGTTGGCAAAAAAAGGCCTCATAAAGTAAGGATTCTTTACTTGTATAACAATATAACAATTTTGAAAAAAAATGTATTCCTTCTGCCCAATCACCACCCTTTTCCACCCTTAAAAACACTACCAATATTTGAATTGAGTTCAACTACCACCAAGCTACTGCAAAATAAAGTTACATTACTAGTTGAACTACATATAGTTTACTACTCCGCAACACTGCAGATGTACACCATGTGTTCTTGCCTTTGTCCTGTTGCTTAGTATGCCTCTGTGCAATATGGCAGAATATATAACTGTAAGTCATTATACTTACAGACAGCTTTCCTTACTGTCCACCTCACTGTAATTCTCAGGTAGCTCACACAAGAGATTGCCACTGTAGGCTACAATATCATCAATGTCCACTGGCTCATTTGAACAAAGATACATGCTCGCTCTCTCTTTGTCACTTCAATTCAAAGGGCTTTTGTAACGATTTTCTTCTTCCTCTGATGAAGAGTATGAGAGATCGGACCAATGCGCAGCGTGGTAAGTGTCCATAATATATTTATTAAACTGAACACAGAATACAAAAGAACAAGAGAAATAAATAAAAACCGAAACAGTCCTGTGTGGTAAACACAGACACAGAAAACAACTACCAACAGATCATAGTGGGAAAACAGGCTGCCTAAGTATGGTTCTCAGTCAGAGACAACGATAAACAGCTGCATCTGATTGGGAACCATACCAGGCCAAACACAGAAATACAAACATAGAATACAAAACATTGAATGCCCACCCCAACTCACACCCTGACCAAATAAAACAGAGACATAAGAAAGGAACTAAGGTCAGGACGTGACAGATTTATTGGCATGGGAAACATATGTTAACATTGCCAAAGCAAGTGAAGTAGATCATATAAAAAAGTGAAATAAACAACAACAAAAAATTACATGAAACATTTCAAATGTCATATTATGTCTATATACAGAAACGTTTCATCTGAGGAGGCTGGCTAGAAGGGATTGAATTTGTTGTTGCCTAATTGTTTTTGGGTAGGTTTCTACACTACTTTCCTTCCATCTGTAGCATTCCTTAATATTATGCAGTTCCTCTGGCTTTGATGCCTCAAGATTGAGTATTGCTCTGTTCAAGTACACTGTGATTTTGCTGTGATCTGATAGAGGTGTCAGTGGGCTGACTGTGAACCCTCTGAGACACTGGGTTGAGGTCAGTGATAAAGTAATCTACAGTACCACACATGAGCAGTAGGCGTACCTTCCGTAAGAGTCCCCTCAAAGCGTGGCAGTAGGGTAGCCTAGTGGTTAGAGCGTTGGACTAGTAACCGGAAGGTTGCGAGTTCAAATCCCTGAGCTGACAAGGTACAAATCTGTCGTTCTACCCCTGAACAGGCAGTTAACCCACTGTTCCTAGGCCGTCATTGAAAATAAGAATTTGTTTTTAACTGACTTGCCTAGTTAAATAAAGGTACAAATAAAATAGTTGTGTCTAGAGGGGCACATTTGGGAGGGAAGTTGTTTGTCCCCCTGTGTGCTAAGAGTGTTCAGTTCTGGAATTTAGGTCACCACAGACTAGTACATGTCCCTGGACCTGTAAATGGTTGATATATTTCAAATGTCATATGTCTATATACTGTGTTGTAACGATATGAAAATAGTTAAAGTACAAAAGGGAAAATAAATCAACATAAATAAAGGTTGTATTTACAATGGTGTTTGTTCTTCACTGGTTGCCTTTTTCTTGTGGCAACAGGTCGTACATCTTGCTGCTGTGATGGAACACTGTTATTTCACCGAATAGATATGGGAGTTCATCAAAATTGGGTTTGTTTTCGAATTCTTTGTGGATGTGTATAATCTGAGGGAAATATGTGTCTCTAATATGGTCATACATTTGTCAGGGGGTTAGGAAGTGCAGCTCAGTTTCCACCTCATTTTATGGGCAGTGTGCACATAACCTGTCCTCTCTCTCTCCCCCTCTCTCTCCCTCTCTCTTTCTCTCCTCCCCCTCTCTCCCTCTCTCAATTAAATTACATTCAAAGGGGTAAACATGTGCTTATACTGCCAAAGTACAACATCCCTCTCCCTCCCTCTCTAGCTCCCCACTCCTTGCCAATGTCTGTATGTGTGGACAGTTTAACCCAATCATATTCATTAAAAGTCACCAAGACAGGTTGCACTCAGTAGCTTGTGTAGAGTTCAAAAATAACATGACAGCTTCCATTGATTTTACTCACCATGCCCTTTGTACATGCAGACATGGACAACAGGTGGTAAACCATGTGTTCTTGCCTTTGTCTTGTTGCTTAGTATGCCTCTGTGCAATATGGCAGCAGCTATTACTGCGAGCCGTTATTCTTAGAGACTGCTTGCCTTATTGTCCACCTCACTGTAATTCTCAGTTAGCTCACGCAAAACATTACCACTGTAGGCTACAACATATATTCAGGACTATAATTAAGTCCAATGTCCCTTATGAGCAATGTAAGCTGTTTTGCTCTAATAACAGACTGCTACTGCAGGCTACAGTATATTCAATGCTTTATGTCCAATGCTCAACCTTAAAAACGGAAAGAAAAAAAAAATGAAAAAAGGGTTCCAAAAGGGTTCTTTGCGGAGGAATAGGGTTCTACCAAGATTATCAGATTAATTATCAGAATAATTATTGGAAAACAAGAGTTATTTGTAAGGCAAAGAGGTCTAACTAGAAATGTTTTCATCCTAAGAAACTTGTTTAGAATAAAGGGTTATTTGATAATTGTTTGGAAGACAAGAAGGGTTCTACATAGATCCCTTCTGAATCAGCTTTTTACATTTATTTTTAATTAAATTGTATTTATTTAAAATAATGTTTAAACTTCAACACCAGGAGTTTGAGTAATCTGATTAGTTTAAAGACAGGTGTGGGAATGTTTTGAATTTATATGGGAATATTTGTACATACAGTGCCTTCGGAAAGTATTCAGACCCCATGATTTTTTCCACATTTTGTTATGTTACAGCATTATTCTAAAATGGATTATGTTTCTTTTTCAGCAATCTACACACAATTCCCCATAATGACGATGCAAATACAGGTTTTTAGACATTCTTGCAAATATATTAAACATTTTAAACAGAAATACTCTAAATTGATCTCTGGTGCATCCTGTTTCCATTGATCATCATTGAGATGTTTCTACAACTTGATTGGAGTCCACCTGTGGTAAATGCAATTGATTGGACATGATTTGGAAAGGCACACACCTGTCTATATAAGGTCCCACAGTTGACAGTGCATGTCAGAGCAATAACCAATAACTCTGAGCTCTATAGAGCTCAGAGATAGGATTGTGTTGAGACACAGATCTGGGGAAGGGTACTAAAAAATGTCTGCCGCATTGAATTTCCCCAAGAACACAGTGGTCTCCATCATTCTTAAATGGAAGAAGTTGGGAACCCCCAAGACTCCTCCTAGAGCAGGAGGAGTCAGGCGCAGGAGAGCAGGGATGTCTGAGAAGCGTGTTTAATAATATAGTCCACCAACACAGGAATGGCACATTCAAAAAGTACAACGCCCTCGACAACAGAAAACCTGTACAAATGTACGGAGGAACAAACAAATTTACGACACTCATATACTTCAGAACCCGTGAAAACAAATAACGGTAATACTTAACCGAGCACCTCACAATCAACGACTAATCAGGCAACAGGTTACAATTATACACACAGAAATTAACGCAATGAAACCAGGTGTGAAAAAGAACCAAAGACAAAACAAACAGAAAAGGAAAAAGGGATCGGTGATGGCAAGTAGATCGGCGACGCCGACCACCAAGCGCCGCCCGAACAGGGAGAGGAGCTACCTTCGGTAGAAGTCATGACACTCTGTGGAGATGGAAAAACCTTCCAGAAGGACAAACATCTCTGCAGCACTCCACCAATCAGGCCTTTATGGTAGAATGGCCAGACGGAAGCCACTCCTCAGTAAAAGGCACGACAGCCTGCTTGGAGTTTGCCAAAAGGCATCTAAAGTTTCTCTGGTCTGACGAAACCAAGATTGAACTTTTTGGCCTGAATGCCAAGTGTCACGTCTGGAGGAAACCTGGCACCATTCCTACGGTGAAGCATGGTGGTGACAGCATCATACTGTGGAGATGTGTTTCAGCGGCAGGGACTGGGCGACTAGTCAGGGTCGTGGCAAAGATGTTTTGCAAGGAGGAATGGGAAAAAATTTCAGTCTCTCGATGTGCAAAACTGATAGAGACATACCCAAGCGACTTACAGCTGTAATCGCAGCAAAAGGTGGCGCTACAAAGTATTAACTTAAGGGGTCTGAATAATTTTGCACGCCCAATTTTTCAGTTTTTGATTTGTTAAAAAAGTTTGAAATATCCAATAAATGTCGTTCCACTTCATGATTGTGTCCCACTTGTTGTTGATTCTTCACAAAAAAATACAGTTTTATATCTTTATGTTTGAAGCCTGAAATGTGGCAAAAGGTCGTAAAGTTCAAGGGGGCCGAATACTTTCGCAAGGCACTGTACATATGAGATGAGTAATGTAGGGTGGTATGTAAACAAAGTGGCATAGTTTAAAGTGGCTAGATACACGTATTACACTAAGATGCAGTAGATGATAGAGTACAGTATATACATATACATATGAGATGAATAATGTAGGGTATGTAAACATTATATTAAGTAGCATTGTTTAAAGTGGCTAGTGATATATTTGACATCAATTCCCATCATTAAAGTGGCTGGAGTGGAGTCAGTGTGTTGGCAGCAGCCACTCAATGTTAGAGGTGGCTGTTTAACAGTCTGATGGCCTTGAGATAGAAGCTGTTTTTCAGTCTCTCGGTCCCAGCTTTGATGCACCTGTACTGACCTCGCCTTCTAGATGATAGCGGGGTGAACAGGCAGTGGCTCGGGTGGTTGTTGTCCTTGATGATCCTATAATGCTATATAAGAGGAAAAGCTGTGGGAATGAGAAATAAAAACATGTTTGCTCTGGGAATTATGTTCTCAGAAAGGTTATGGTCATTCGGGACAACAGTCCTTCTGCTAGGGTACAGATATGACTATAACACTGTCCAAGACAGATAGACCTCTTTTATACCATTCCAACAAGGTCAACTTTTTTCATTACACCTATTAAGACTACCAAGTAATATTCTAATTTTGTGCAGATTTAGCTCTTTATGGGTTATTGTCACTTAGCAGAGGTTATTCTGCAAGGCAGTGATTCACACTCAGAAGAGATTATGTCTGACTGATAAATTATTCTTAATATTCTCAGGATAAGATGTGATTGTAATAAGTTATGATAAATGTATGAGGAATTAACCTTCCAAAATGTTTTTTTTTCTTCCCACGAAGGCATAATTAGAAGGCTTTATTTTCTCTGAATGTTTCTCTTTGACATTGGAACTTACTGCTACAATTGGCTGCATAAACAGTCATGACCCAAATGATTGGCACCCTTGATCGATAAATATGAGTAAAAAATGTCTGTCTAAAATAAATAATACAAATACTGAGCTTTATTGTCTGGTTGAAAAAATGGGTAAATTATACTATTTTGTACTAATACAATTTCTCAGAGAAATTGTTTTTTTCCTCGAAAAGATAGTGGTCAAAGTGATTGGCACCCCTGTTTTCAATACTCTAGCACCCTCCCCCTTGCAAGGATAATGGCACTGAGCCTTTTTCAAAATTATTTTATGAGGTTGGAGGACACATTGGAAGGGGTTTTACACCATTCCTTCATACAGAATCGTCCCAGATCCTTGATATCCTTCCCCTGCACTTATGGTCTGTCCTCTTCAATTCAACCCACAGGTTTTCAAACGGGTTCAAGTCCGGAGACTGAGCTGGCCATTTCAAAATGTTGATTTTGTGGTCAATTGATAATTTATTTGTTGTGTGCTTGGGGTTATTGTCTTGCTGGAAGATTCCCTTGCAGCCAAGTTTGAGCTTCCTGGTAGAGGTAACCAGGTTTTGGGCAAAACGTCAGGTACTGGGTAAAGTTCATAATGCCATTGACCTTAATAGGATCAGTGGAAGCAAAATAGCCCAGCAAAATCAAAGAACCGCCACCACATTTTACAGTAGGTACAGTGCACTTCTCTGCCGAACATCTCAAGCTCTGTCAGGTTGGATGGGGAACATTTCTGTTTTTATTTTTGTAATACATTTTCAAACATTTATAAAAAAAACTGTTTCTCTTTGTCATTATGGGGTATTGTGTGTAGATAGATGAGGATATTTTTTTAAAGTCAATTTTAGAATAAGGCTGTAATGTAACAAAATGTGGAAAAAGGGAAGGGGTCTGAATACTTTCCGAAGTCACGTTATGGGTTATTTACTGTGCATACTGTACATTATTCTTTCAACGCCAAACCCACCACTGGAGTGCGTGCCTAAAGAGCTCTATTTCCATGTCATCTGACCATAGCACCATTTCCAATCCAAATGCCAATGCCGTTTAACAAACTCCAGGTGTTTACATTTGTTGGATGACATGAAAATAGAGCTCTGTGGTCAACAATCTATCCACACATTGCTGATCTGCTCACAGTGAACACATGCTGATAATTGCAAATTAAACCTTCTATCTAAACAGACATTCTCTTGCATGTTACTAAATATTATTGATGTAGAATTTGATAGAAATTGGCATAATTAAAACTAATGGGCATACATGGAAAGCATAGAAATTCTGTAATACCCACAAGGTGAAATTAGATTTGAAAATAACATAACGTTGCACGCCTGTTCCTTTTCCCTCGTATGCTGCAATTAAAGCTTTGAGATGACATTGGCCATTTTTAGCAAAGGGCATTGAAAGTGTTATTGTATACATTTATACTTCCATTCAAAGAGAAATTATATGTTGTGAGTTCTTAAATAGAATCATTGACAGTATTTAGCAGTGTAATAACATTCAACAGCAGCTAATATATAGATTGCATTCGAAATGACACCCTATTCAAGAAGCCCTGGTCAAAAGTAGTGGACTATAAGCGGGAATAGGGTTCCACTGGTGACTGTTTCAGTATGAGGGTACTACTGTTTTCATCATCCACTGCTAGCTCGTTATAGGTTGTGTTTCTGAAGGTAACAGGTTTAATTTGCTGTGTTAGAAATGCTTCTATATTCTGTAACCCCACACTTGTCCTCTACACATGTCCTCACTTTAATCATCCAAAGATGTTGGTATTTCTCTCCTCTTCATTCACCTCAAGGCCATCCAAGATTTGTGTAAGATGAACAAGCCATAAGAAAGACTAAATGGATCAAAGCATTAATGTGTTTGTTTTTTTGTAAGAGTCCAAATAAATTGGAATTCATATTTTTGTGTTTTGTTATGGAGACATTTTAAACCCTCAGTTTACACTGAACAAAAAGATACGTAACATGTAAAGTGTTGGTCCCATGTTTCATGAGCTGAAATAAAAGATCCCAGACATGTTTCATATGCACAAAAACCGTATTTCTCTAAACATTTGTGCCCAAATTTGCTTACATCCCTGTAAGTGGGCATTTCTCCTTTGCCAAGAAAATCCATCCATCTGACAGGTCTGGCATATTAATTAGTTGATCATTACACAGGTGCACCTTGTGCTGAGGACAATAAAAAATGTCTAAAGTTTTGAGGGAGCGTGCAATTGGCACACTGACTACAGGAATGTCCACCAGTGCTGTTGCCAGAGCATTGAAGAGCATTTCTCTACCATAAGGCGCCTCCAACAAAGTTCAAAATAATTTGGCAGAACGTCCAACCGGCCTCACAACCGCAGGCCACATGTAACCACGCCAGCCCAGGACCTCCACATCTGGCTTCTTTACCTGCGGGATGGTCTGAGACCAGCCACCCCGACAGCTGATCAAACTGTGGGTTTGATCAGTTCTACACAAACTGTCAGAAACCGTCTCAGGATAGCTCATCTGCGTGCTCTACGTCCTCACCTGACTACAGTTTGGTGTTGTATCCGACTTCAGTGGGAAAATGCTCACGGTCAGATATAGAGTTGAAATGTATTGAAATGAGTTTGCATTGCATTATTACACTTTAGACACACCACAGAAGACTGAAACAGAACAAAACCTATTGACATAAACACCGGGGTTTCGCAGTTTTTAAAAATAAGAATGTTTATTACTCTTGATATTCCCCATCCCGGATCCTGGAGCGTAATCATCGCCTGACAATAATTAGCATAACGCAACGGACATAAATATCCCTAGAAAATATTCCTATTCATGAAAATCACAAATGAAATATATTGAGACACATCTTAGCCTTTTGTTAATCACTGTGTCATCTCAGATTTTCAAAATATGCTTTACAGCCAAAGCTAGACAAGCATTTGTATAAGTTTATCGATAGCCTAGCATAGCATTATGCCTTGCTAGCAGCAGGCAACCTTGTCACAAATCAGAAAAGCAATCAAATTAAATAGTTTACCTTTGATGAACTTCGGATGTTTTCACTCACGAGACTCCCAGGTAGATAGCCAAAGTTTTTTCCCAAAATATTATTTTTGTAGGCGAAATAGCTCCGTTTGTTCTTCACATTTGGCTGAGAAATCGCCCGGAAATTGCAGTCACGAAAATGGCAAAAAATATTCCAAATTAGCTCCATAATATCGACAGAAACATGGCAAACGTTGTTTATAATCAATCCTCAAGGTGTTTTTCTAATATCTATTCGATAATATATCCGTAGGGACAATTAGTTTTTCAGCGGAGCCACCATGTGACCACTTACGCAATGCGGCAACCTACGGCTATTCATTCAACAGAAATGCTTAAAACTACGTCACAGTGCTGTAGACACATTGGGGAATACGTAGAAAGTGTAAGCTCGTTGATGGCACATTCACAGCTCAATAGGGACTCATTGGAACGCAGCGCTTTCAAAACCTGGGGCACTTCCGGATTGGATTTTTCTCAGGCTTTTGCCTGCAACATCAGTTCTGTTATACTCACAGACAATATCTTTACAGTTTTGGAAACGTTATTTCTATCCAAAGCTGTCAATTATATGCATATTCTAGCCTCTTGTCCTGACAAAATATCCCGTTTAAAACGTGAATGTTTTTTTTCTCCAAAAATGAAAATACTGCCCCTTATGATATTATGAAAAATAGGAATAACATTCCACCCATATGAGGCCACAAGGGGGCGATTTGGTCCTTTGACTATATTTGGTCCTTTGTGGCTGTGGAGTGATTTGTTTTTATGAGGACTTTATCGCGATTACTTTTATGTTGGCAGGATGTTATCGATCTCAGAGAGAGACTCCTCTGTGACTGACTAGCATTGTCCCCCTGCATCCCAAATGGCACCCTATTGCCTATACAGTGCACTACTTTTGACCAGGGCCCATAGGAAATAGGGTGACATATGGGATACAACCCTAGGTTACCTCTGTCACTGTGTTCTCTGGCTGGCAAGGGGTTCTCTCTCGCCTAGCAACAATTAGACTGGCACAATTGCATGGTGCCTTGTTGACTCTTCATTCAAATGCAAGCTCCTTGGCACTTACAAAATGAGAATCCAATTATCAAAATAAACAGCCATCCTCCCTGCCGTCATCCCTTTCCATGGGTAGATTGGCCATCTGGCAGTTCTGTGAAATGCCAGAAGGTCCGGGCCATCTTTTATTTGGGTGGGATGGTTGAAATTTAAAAATAAATAATAATAACATCAATTATATGTCTTTTTGAGATATGACACAGCAGGAGGCCCATGGACCAGTTATTTTTAATGGCTTTTGTGCTATTTCTCTGTTGTCATAATAATTTAAATTGAGCATTTGGCTGACCAGTGGGTCCCCTGGTGTTCTGGCCCCAGTGATGCTAGGCTTAGCAGCAGTCTAGTGTAGTGGAAGCAGGGAGAAAACAGAGAGAGAGACACGCACTGACATATGTACAGCCAGTTTATTGATACTGTATTTGGGCAATCTTGTCTGAGTGAAGTACTGCTACATTGTCGAGTGATTATGTTATTGATCCAGCTTCTCCTCTCTCTCTCGACTGGAACCCAGCCGGTGAGCCATGGACGAGACCACGACGACGACAGCTCTCGGACCGTGATGGCATCCAGCCAAAGATGAACTCTGTCATGAATGTGGTGTGAGTGTGTTCCCGGGCCTGTCCTTGTGTTTTGTTCTGTCTGTTAATATCTTGTAAACCCCCTTTGTAAAAAGAGAATTGAAAACCTCCTGCCTGTGTTTGTGGTTTTTGTGGTTTTTGTGGATTCTAAATAACCTTGGGTTTAGACACAACATACTTGAATATTCTTTTAAAGCTTGCCCGGTTAGCAACAGTTTTCACACTCTCTAATGTCCTTGGGGTTTGGATGTCTTTCTAGCATTAAAGCTGCTCATGAGCTTTTAGTCCTCAAAGATGCAACAACTCAAACAGCTAAAACCGAAGACTCGAAATGGCTGTCGATGATATGCTAAAATGTAGCACAACTGAGCATTTACATCCCTAAAAAGAGCTCTGCACATGGAGCTGAGAAACTGAAATATGTAACAAAGAATGCCAAATTGAAAGATAAGCTCCTTACATCCAATGATGGAAAATAGTCCAGACACAAGTGACAAGACTGTGAGTACATTACCACTTTGTATTAACTCGATTTCAAGACAGATTTCTTTTTGGTTTAAACACATAGCAGTGTTTCTGTGCCATGCAAATCAAACATGTTGATTTGTGGAATACTCTGGTCTCTATTCTGTATTGTAGACCTCATTGGAAACATATGCCACAGAAGCCCTGATCCCTGCTGAGCTAAACACTAATATCCTGTGGAGGTGGGGAAAAGGACCCCAGGCAGATACCATCTGGGCTGTTTCTAAAACTGACATGTTCTTCTTGGTTCTTTAGACACAAGCAGGCAGAAACAGATTTTACACGCTGATGCACTCTGACACACAACCACACTGAATGCACGCACACACACACGCACACACACACACACGCACACACGCACGCACACACACACACACACACGCACGCGCCATCGAATGGTTGGATGAGCTGGTGTTAACCATGTTGCAACCCTCTGATGTTACTACTTTCATCTCCCCACTCAGCAGGTGACATGGTGTACTGTGCTGTCCCAGCCTCCACAGCCTCTACATCCTCCACAACTCAAACCCAACAGAACCCACCAGATAATTGCAGTGTTTAGCTTTGATCCGTCCCGCCTACAGTCGCCTGGGCAAACTGCTCTGTAATAAGTACTTCTCGCACGTAGACTATGTTCTTATTTATCATATTGGGGCTGCTTTGCTTTTACTAGTACAACTTTGTTTAAAACTGTAATTATGCACCAAA
The DNA here is from genome assembly GCF_034236695.1 of Oncorhynchus nerka. Taxonomy (NCBI): domain Eukaryota; kingdom Metazoa; phylum Chordata; class Actinopteri; order Salmoniformes; family Salmonidae; genus Oncorhynchus; species Oncorhynchus nerka. Next base: position 43,224,217 of record NC_088396.1, read on the forward strand.
TCTGTGCTCCAGCTTACTAGCTGTCTAAAGGGAATGTTTACGATTTCCCAGCCTGTATAAACTCATAGATACAGCAGGAGTTCATGTGTTCATTTTGGTAACGCTTTACTTGACACCCAGTGTCATAACACGTGACATAACTTGTCATAACCTGTCATAATGTGGTCATAACACTGTAATGACCCATTTTTTTAAAAACATGTTGGGACATATATTGTGTAATTTTATGGCAAACGTTGTTTGGTAGGTGTTAATTTCCCAGTCATGCTTAGACCAGAAATGTCCCTACATTATGCATGTGAACTGGTTAAAACGTTTGCGTCAGAGGTCTTTTTATCCTGATTTCCCCCCAAATGGGAAGTGATCACTGCCACTGCTTCACTCTCCAGCCAAGATGCACGAATCCAGGAGTAAACTGACTGAAGTGAAATGGGAAAAACCTTGATGAAGATTAAGTACTGAAACATGTTTTTTTTTAATGACTTTTAACAATGAATGATCACTGTCCTCCAGGAGTTGAGGAATTTCCTCTTCACCCATGGTTTTCCCAAAGACATGGAAAGTGGTCTTTTAAAAAATATTTTTAACTCTAGCCACTCCTTACCCATCAGGTTTTGACAGTCTCTGGTCCAGTACTAGACAAAATAGAAATGTGTGGTGCTTTTAATAATCATTTAATAACCTCCAGCTGGCCACCTGTTTGAAAGGATCGTCTCTGAAAATGTATCGAACTCCACTAGAGGGAGTCTTTTAGTCACCTCTAAACAGATTGTAGAGAATGATGCACTAACAGACTCACATACTTAATTTTAATTTCAAACATTTGGAATGTCTATGATGTACTAAGTGCTTTGCAAAAGATTGATGTTAAAACAATCCATAAGGATTGGTTCACTTGATCCCTTCTTAATGCAGCTCTCTGCCCCACTAATTGCTGAACCATTATTGATAGGCCTGCTCCCGAGCCCTCTCCCTAGCACCCGAAGACGCCAGGCTCCCCAGCATTACGCACTCCTGCCACCATCACTACGCACACCTGCCTTCCCCCGTCACGGGCATCAGAAATTATTGGACTCACTTGGACTTAATCACCTGTGTCATTACCTCCCCTACAGTATATCTGTCTGTTCCCAAGCTCTGTTGCCAGGTTTAGGATTAATGTTTGTATGTCGTTATGTTACCCGATGCTGACTCTGGTCCTGTCCTGTTCAATGTCTGGGCTATATTAAATGTTGACTCCCCATACCTGCTTCTCATCTCCAGCGCCGGTCCTTACATGTGCCGTTAACTCGACAATTGTTCCTGGTGTTATCCCTAAGATCTGGAAACCGGCACGTCCTCCCCCTACATAAAGGAGGAGATCCATCTGACTTAGATAACTAACGTCCAATTTTCAAATGATCTTGCCTTTCCAAAGTTTTAGAATCCCTGGACAACTTTTGTTTTACTTCTCACTCCATTCTTAATGTGAACCAGTCCTGTTTTATAGCTGGGCATAGCACCTTTTCAGCTACTACGCTTGTTTATAATGATGAGATCCTAAAAAGCATTGTGCTGCCTTATTTAGAGACCTTTCCAAGGCCTTCGATACTGTTGACAATGACATTCTAATTCAAAGGTTGACTGAAGTAGGCCTGGTTAAGACTTCTTGCAAGTGGTTTGAGAAGGATCTGTCAGACAGGACACAATGTGTGATTTGTGATGGTGTTAAGACTAGTTTCCTGGATATTAGGAAAGGTGTACCACAGGGGTCGGTACTGGGACCGGTTCTCTTTACTAGTTACATAAATAATATTGGTCTATCTGCTAAAACTTGTAATATTCATCTGTATGCAGACAATACTTTTACGTATGCCATTAATCCAACTAGACCAGGTGCTAGAGCTGAAATCTGATGTTGATGCCTTACAGAAAGCCCCGGTTGATTTAAAACTTGTACTTAATGTGGCCAAGACTAAATGCATGTTGTTGTCTAATTCTTGCAAAAATGTTTCAGATGGACTACATATGTATTAATTGAATGGTTGTCCCATCGATCAGGTTCCCGCATTTGGATTGACGAGGATTTAACGTTTTAAAAACATACTGATGAACTAGTTAAAAAGAAAATATGTTTTTTTAAATAGATCTTGCCTCTCTCTAAATAATGGGAAGCAGATTGTACAGTCAACTTTCCTGCCAGTTCTTGACTATGGTAACACCATTTACAGTTGAAGTCGGAAGTTTACATACACCATAGCCAACTACAGTTAAACTCAGTTTTTCACAATTCCTGACATTTAATCCTAGTTCAAATTCACAGTCTTAGGTCAGTTAGGATCACCTCTTTATTTTAAGAATGTGAAATGTCAGAATAATAATTATTTATTTCAGCTTTTATTTCTTTCATCACGTTCCCAGTGGGTCAGAAGTTTACATAAACTCAATTAGTATTTGGTAGCATTGCCATTAAATTGTTCAACTTGGGTCAAACGTTTCAGGTAGCCTTCCACAAGCTTCCCACAATAAGTTAGGTGAATTTTGACCCATTCCTCCTGACAGAGCTGGTGTAACTGAATCAGGTTTGTAGGACTCCTTGCTCACACACAATTTATCAGTTCTGCCCAAACATTTTCTATATGATTGAGGTCAGGGCTTTGTGATGGCCACTCCAGTACCTTGACTATGTTGTCCTTAAGCCATTTTGCCACAACTTTGGAAGTTGGAAGAACCATTTGGAAGACCCATTTGCGACCAAGCTTTAACTTCCTGACTGATGTCTTGAGATGTTGCTTCAATATATCCACATAATTGTCCTCCTCATGAGGCCATCTATTTGTGAAGTGCACCAGTCCCTCCTGCAGCAAAGCACCCCAACAACATGACGCTGCCACCCTGTGCTTTAAAAAAAAAAGAAGTACCTTTATTTAACTAGGCAAGTCAGTTAAGAACAAATTCTTATTTTTAATGACAGCCTAGGAACAGTGGGTTAACTGCCTGTTCAGGGGCAGAATGACATATTTGTACATTGTCAAGTCAGAGATTTGAACTTGCAACCTTCTGGTTACTAGTCCAACGCTCAAACCACTAGGCTACCCTTCCGCCCTACGGATGGGATGATGTTTTTCGGCTTGCAAGCCTCCCCCTTTTCCTCCAAACATAAGGATGGGCATTATGGTCAAACAGTTCTATTTTTGTTTCATCAGACCGGAAGAGATTTCTCCAAAAAGTACAATCTCTGTCCCCATGTGCAGTTGCATACTGTGGTCTGGCATTTTTATGGCGGTTTTGGAGCAGTTGCTTCTTCCTTGCTGAGTAGCCTTTCAGGTTATGTCGATATAGGACTCGTTTTACTGTGGATACAGATACTTTTGTACCTATTTCCTCCAGCATCTTCACAAGGTCCTTTATTGTTGTTCTGTGATTGATTTGCACTTTTCGCACCAAAGTACGTTCATATCTAGGAGACAGAACGCGTCTCCTTCCTGAGTGGCATGACGGATGCATGGTCCCATGGTGTTTATACTTGCGTACTATTGTTTGTACAGATTAATGTGGGACCTTCAGGCATTTGGAAATTGCTCCCAAGGATGAACCAGACTGTTTGGAGGTCTACAATTATTTTTCTGAGGTCTTGGATGATTTCTTTTGATTTTTTCATGATGTCAAGCAAAGAGGCATTGAGTTTGAAGGAAGGCCTTGAAATACATCCATGCCATAATTTAAACAAGCTGTTTAAAGGCACAGTTAACTTAGTGTATGTAAACTTCTGACCCACTGGAATTGTGATACAGCGAATTATAAGTGAAATAAGTGGAAAAATGACTTGTGTATTGCACAAAGTAGATGTCATAACCGACTTGCCAAAACTATAGTTTGTTAACAAGAAGTTTGTGGAGTAGTTGAAAAACGAGTTTTAATGACTAAGTGTATGTAAACTTCCGACTTCAACTGTACCTGAATGTAGCAGCCACTACGGTTAAACTTTTGAATGCTGTCTACCATATTGCCCTTTGTTTTATCACAGGTGACAGTTTTAATACTCATTACTGCATCCTGTATCAAAAGGTTGGCTCGTTCTCATTAATCCTTAAGAGTCTATTGATGCAGCCGTGAGTCAATCAAAAAAACACGATTACAAAAATCCCCATCAAAATCCGTCAGTTTATGTTTTTGCATGGGCTGCGTCTCCATCCAATCAATGTCGGTCCGGCGGTGGAATGTGGCCGGGCTACAGTTGTGTCTGTCAGTTTATGTTTTTGCATGGGCTGCGTCTCCATCAATCATGTCGGTCGGCGGTGGAATCAAGTTGTGTCTGTCAGTTTATGTTTTTGCATGGGCTGCGTCTCCATCCAATCAATGTCGGTCCGGCGGTGGAATGTGGCCGGGCTATAGTTGTGTCTGTCAGTTTATGTTTTTGCATGGGCTGCGTCTCCATCCAATCAATGTCGGTCCGGCGGTGGAATGTGGCCGGGCTACAGTTGTGTCTGTCAGACCGTGAGACATCCCTTCTGATTGGTCTTCTCACCAAAACGTCTGTAGGTTCCAAGTGGTTTGGCCTACAAAACTGACTCGCTGTTTTGCTCTACGACCCCTAGAAGTGTCATGGTACTCATTGGAAGTCAGTAATGCTGATGTGTCAACTTCTGTCTGTCGTGTCCGAACCATTTGATCCACAGAAGGCTGGTAGCACCTTAAATGGGGAGGACGGGCTTGTGGTAATGACTAGAGCAGAATTAGTGGAATGGTATCAAATACACCACACACATGGTTATGAGCCGTTCTCCCCTCAGCAGCCTCCTGTGGTTTGAGCTACGAACTAATTTGACCCCACCATGAAAAGGGGAGACTCTCACGAACACAATGGTGTTCTCCCATGAGAATCGTCTGACGGTAACCAATACAAACAAATGGAAGTACGGAGCTAGGTTTGTTCCAACAAAAATAGGGGGTTAAATATGTGGACAAAAGATACATGTATAAGACAGGCACTTCAAAACCTTATTCCTTATGATTTATTTTTGCACTATATTTTTTTGCCATTTATCAATGTGTTATTCAATGCGTTTGTATGGGCTTGTATGGGCTTGTATGGGTTTGTATGGGCTTCTATGGGCTTGTATGGGCTTGTATGGGTTTGTATGGGCTTGTATGGGCTTGTATGGGTTTGTATGGGCTTGTATGGGCTTGTATGGGCTTGTATGGGTTTGTATGGGCTTGTATGGGCTTGTATGGGTTTGTATGGGCTTGTATGGGCTTGTATGGGCTATAGTAGTAAAGGCCAAATTCAATATTTATCAAATCATTTGTAAATATTTTTTGATACCTAAAGGGGTCCTGTAATTTGAAATCAAATTCCTAAATGATCCATGGTATGACCATCTTAAAACAATTCAATATATTAGTGGTTGACTCAACCACACGCCAACAGTCAACAAGAAGAGGATCTCTACAAGGAATGAAAATCCATTTGATACCCATTTTGACATGCATTCGACACCACAGAAGGTTGACTGAGTGTGACATCAGCCCTGAGTGTGTGACATGAGAGACACAGAGTCTTTGATTTGCAAAGTGCAGCTTAGACTGAATTACTGAATCGCCGTAGAGACCTTACAATATATGATAACAACTCAGTGTTGATAAGCTGCAGGCTGCTAATCTCTAGCTGAGGTACGGATATCCTACCCTTCAGGCACCTGCTCAACGTACACCTCAACTGCCCCCCATCCCTGTCTAAGCCCCTGGGTCTATCATTGAAGAGACAGCTTAGACCCACAGAACATTAGCTATTTGTAATTCATATTGTGTTTTTATTTAAAAAATATATATATATGTATTTCATCTTTATTTAACCAGGTAGGCCAGTTGAGATCAAGTTCTCATTCACAACTGCGACCTGGCCAAGATAAAGCGCGACAAAAACAACAACACAGAGTTACACATGGGATAAACAAACGTACAGTCAATAACACAATAGAAAATCTGTATACAGTGTGTGCAAATGAAGTAAGGAGGTAAGGCAATAAATAGGCCATAGTGGCAAAGTAATTACAATTTAGCAATGTGCAGATGAGGATGTGCAAGTAGAAATACTCGTGTGCAAAAGAGCAGAAAAACAAAAACAAATATGAGGATGAGGTAGGTAGTTGGTTGGATGGGCTATTTACAGATGGGCTGTGTAGCTGCAGCGATCAGTAAGCTGCTCTGACAGCCGATGCTTAAAGTTAGAGGGAGATATAAGTCTCCAACTTCAGTGATGTTTTCAATTAGTTCCAGTCATTGGCAGCAGAGAACTGGAAGGAAAGGCGGCCAAAGTAGGTGTTGGCTTTGGGGATGACCAGTGAAATACCCCTGCTGGAGCGCGTACTACGGGTGGGTGTTGCTATGGTGACCAGTGAGCTGAGATAAGGTGGAGCTTTACCTAGCAAAGACTTATAGATGACCTGGAACCAGTGGGTTTGTGTAATCTTCTTGTTCCTTCTAGGATAAACTGTAACACCTATGTTTTCTAGCAGCCTGTTTGTCAAGACCAAGGGTAGGCAACTCCAGTCCTCGGGGGCCTGATTAGTGCCACAGTTTTGCCCCAGCCCCAGCGAACACACCTGACTCCAATAATCACCTAATCATGATCTTCAGTTAAGAATGCAATTCTATTTCTATTTTTTTAAGTGTGACACCAATCAGGCCCTTGAGGCCTTGAGTTGCCCACCCCTGGTCTAGACTAAGGTCACACACCAAAGACATTACAACGAACATAAAGAATACGTGATTGTCAGTTTGTTATTTTCTTATAATAGTGTCTGGGATGCGGAAGGAACTAGCTACAGTATCACCCGTGCTGCCATTTGTCTCCCACGTATACATAGAATTATTTGTTTAGAGGAAGATACCAAAGTTAGTCGAGAAGATGCAGAAAATAATTGCTGAAAAAAAGAGAGGTTGGGAGACATCAAAGGAAGTCTGTGTGGAGGAACATTGAGCTGCTTTGTGAGAAACTGAGCTCTTAGGAACAGCGGAGGTTGAACATGAAAACAGGGTTTTCACTCTCTGCCTCAAGAAAAATAAGGTTTTCCTCCCACGAACATGCAACACACACACACACACACACACACACTGTGAAGCAGCAAAGGTCGCAGATGTCACCTTGACCCTCTTCCAACCCTCCGTGGTGTAAAATCCTTCACCAAACGTATCATTGATGTCTCGCTGCGATCAGGTACTCTTTCCAAACAATCACTCACGCACGCCCCCCACACAAGCCCGCACGCCCCTCCCCACCCCCCCCCCTCCCCCAACACCGCCCCCCACACACACGCACGCCCCCCCACACACACACACCCCCACACACGCCCCCCCCACACACACACGCACACTTAAAGTTGCACAGGTGGAACACATCATCCTGGAGACATCTGAGTCTGTGGTAAGATTGAAGCCTTCATCAAACCATATCTTGTCTCCAGGTGCTCTCTTCCACTTTGATGGGATTGCACTGACCTAAAGACGCAGCCCTCATTGTCAGAGTTGCTCCATCACATGGCCACAGCACTGCATTCACCTAGGGAGCCCGAGCCCATGTCGAGTGGTTCTTGAAGAGACGGAACATTGTGAAGGGGATTTGATGGATGCAGCTTGTGCTGTCTTTCTGGGGTTCTATGTAATACTGATTACTGGAGATGTTTTTACCACAGCAGTTTTCCATCTGAATGAACTGTATTACCTTGGTTGATTTATGTCATGTAGTCTTGACATGACAAGACATGAATGTAGTCAATGCCACTGGGACGGAATTCATCCCCACTGACAGAAAGTAGATGGGGTCTGAAAGGAGAATTTCACAGAATATGTTAAATACTGTAACTATTTTAATACGTTTTAAAACCTTTATTTAATCAGGTAACAGAGTGAAGAACATTTTTATATTAACAATGACGGCCTGTCATCCATAACTGGGTGAGCAGAGTAATTTTAACAAATAAACACAGTATCATATTTGATCATACTTTGAGTAGTTTGTTCAGCCTACAGTTTGCAACAGTCTGGTGCATCCAACTCTGTGAAAGGAAATCAGAGACAAATCAGGGATTCTATTATATTATTCTATTCCAGTATGTCTCCTCTCCTCTCCTCTCCTCTTCTCTTCTCTTCTCCTCTCCTCTCCTCTCCTCTCTATTCCAGTATGTCTCCTCTCCTCTCCTCTCCTCTCCTCTTCTCTTCTCTTCTCTTCTCTTCTCCTCTCCTCTCCTCTCCTCTCCTCTCTATTCCAGTATGTCTCCTCTCCCTCCTCTTCTCTTCTCTTCTCTTCTCTTATCCTCTCCTCTCCTCTCCTCTCCTCTCCTCTCCTCTCCTCTCCTCTCCTCTCCTCTCCTCCACACCCCTCTCCTGTCTCCCCTCCCCTCTCCTCTCCTCCTCTCCTCTCGTCTTTTCCCCTCTCCTCTCGTCTTTTCCCCTCTCCTCTCTTCTCCTCTCCTCTCTACCCTCCCCTCCTTTTTGATAATGGCATACACTGCTCTCCGAGGGTCCTCTGGATAAGAACTCCTGGAAAATGTAATTAGCACTTTTAGATGCGTGAAATAGGACAAATATATCAAATCAAGTCAAATCAAAGTTGATTTGTCACATGCGCCGAATACAACAGGTGTAGACCTTACAGTGAAATGCTGACTTACAGGCTCTAACCAATAGTGCAAAAAAGGATTAGGTGAACAATAGGAAGGTAAAGAAATAAAACAACAGTAAAAGCACTGGCTACAAACACTGCTCTAGTCAGGCTGATTGAGGTAGTATGTACATGTAGATATGGTTAAAGTGACTATGCGTATATGATGGAACAGAGAGTAGCAGTAGCGTAAAAGAGAGGTTGGCGGGTGGTGGGTGGGACACAATGCAGATAGCCCAGTTAGCCAATGTGCAGGAGAACTGGCATCCACCAAATGTGTATTCTTCTCTCTTCTCTTCAACCTCTTTCTCTCCAATTTATTTTGTTTCCCTCCCTGTTCCTTGTGTGTTTTCTCCTCCCCTGAGCTACAGAGGTCTGAGGTCAGCTGTGCAGCATGATGTACAAACTCAGGGCCTGAAGCCCCCCCCCAGAGCGAAACAGGAAGCGTTGTTGTTGTATTTTGTTAAAAGTTCCTGGAAAGGACTGTCACGTTGCTATAAAGTAAGTACTATGACATACCATGCCTGGGATTACGCTGACATACTACAGAATCAGTTAGGGCCTTGAAAGGATGGAGATGAGAGGGAGTAGGCACAGAAATCACAGGGGAAACAACATGAGTCGCAGGCCATAGCTGTCAAGCAGGGAACATTTTACTTAAGTGCTCTGAATGTGAATCAGGGCTAATTTTTAACGAACAGAGGAGGGGGCGTCCGTGTGGCTTTGTCAAGCATAGGTATGGCAAACAGTCCATTGTGTTTCAATGACTGTTCTTAGATATAAAACACGTGATCACTTTGATAAAGTCTGTTGAAATAATGAGGGAACATTCTTCTTTCTCTTTTTTGGTACAAGTCAGAGATTCAAGGTGTTTTTGTTCATTCATTTAGGAAGGCAAGCAAGCCATAATACACTAAGAGTTAGGAAAAATCTTTGATATGGGTCGTCAAAAGTGACAACTCATTCTGCATGTTTCTTTGCACTTCATCCAACTTTAAGTATTATTAATAAGCTAAACTCTGAACACAGTTTTAATGGGTGTTTGTTTTACAGGTTTTTAACCATATGGCAAGAATCATTGGTTTCCATGAGAACGCTGTTCAACAACATTGTGTGACGATGTGTTAGTTGAGAAGCCGAGTCATCCCATCGTATCTGCGGTTTGGGTTTTAATGTAATGGGGAGCAGCAATTAAGCCAGAGCCCAGCAATGCCACTGTATTGTGTCTTGTGAATAATTGGGTCTGGGGGGATAGATGGTGTTGCGTGGTTGTTTTGGATTGTAAATTATCCCTCTCTTGTGCCAAAGCAAGTTAAACAATATTCACTTTGACCCTGCAGCTGCACAATTTAGGCCTATGTTAATAAACTGTGCTGAAATACGCAATGTTTTATGTGTACTGTAAGTTCCTCTGGATAAGAGCTTCTGGTAAAATGTCAAATGTAAATGTCAAATGGTTCTTATACAATAAGTTCTGGGTGTAAAGCTCGGTCTTCTGCAAGTCTGAGCCTTTTTCTGACACAAGAGAAGAGTCCCTGAAAGCTACTGTCATCAAGCATTCAAAGGCATCTGGCGCATGTGTAGGAGCTCTGACAAAGAATGTCACAATGACTATGGAAGAAGGGATTTGTTCCAGTTTTACTACAGGATCTTGACTGACATCTTAATAGAAACTTGCAAAAGTTGCAAAGCACCGTGCCGTTTACGTTCAAAAATAAAATACGTGAGTTGAAACATTTACCAGAGTCGTCTGACTTACCTTGGGCATAAATATTTTGGAAGAAAGTATGTCTTTCCCCACTGAAGTGTCTTCTGGGTAATAATAATGAGCAGATAATTGGTTTGACTTAACTGAACTGAAAGGTCAAGGAGAATGAAGTGGCACAAGATAATCTCCTCAACCCAAATAATTTCACTCAGGATGGCGAGAGAAACTGCCCTAAAAATGTTAGAGGACAAGGTAATTAATAATATGAAGGAGGTAATGACATTTGAACTGTATGAGTATGAAGTTGCATTCATCATCCTAGTGACATAAGCAGGCAGAGACTACTGTTTTAGTGAAATGAAGAGTGTTAAGAAGGAACCAAATACAGTAGAAGTCAGAAGTGTACATACACTTAGGTTGGAGTCATTGAAACTTGTTTTTCAACCACCCACACATTTTTTGTTAAAAAACTATAGTTTTGGCAAGTCGGTTAGGACATCTACTTTGTGCAATACACAAGTCATTTTTCTAACAATTGTTTACAGACAGATTATTTCACTTATAATTCACTGTATCACAGTTCTAGTGGGTCAGAAAATTAAATACATTTTAAACAGCTTGGAAAATTCCAGAAAATGATGTCATGGCTTTAGAAGCTTCTGATAGGCTAATTTACATTATTTGAGTCAATTGGAGGTGTACCTGTGGATGTATTTAAAGGCCAACCTTCAAGCTCAGTGCCTCTTTGCTTGACATCATGGGAAAATCAAAAGAAATCAGCCAAGACCTCAGAAAACACATGGTAGACCTCCACAAGTCTGGTTCATCCTTGGGAGCAATTTCCAAATGCCTGAAGGTACCACATTCATCTGTATTAACAATAGTACGCAAGTATAAACACATGGGACCACGCAGCCGTCATATCGCTCAGGAAGGAGACGTGTTCTGTTTCCTAGAAATTAACGTAATATGGGGCGAAAAGTGCAAATCAATCCCAGAACAACAACAAAGGACTTTGTGAAGATGCTGGAGGAAATAGGTACAAAAGTATCTGTATCCACAGTAAAACAAGTCCAATATCGACATAACCTGAAAGGCCGCTCAGCAAGGAAGAAGCCACTTCTCCAAATCCGCCATAAAAAAGCCAGACCACGGTTTGCAACTGCACATGGGGACAAAGACCGTACTTTTTGAAGAAATGTCCTCTGGTCTGATGAAACAAAAATAGAACTGTTTGACCATCGTTATGATAGGAGGAAAAAGGGGGAGGTTTGCAAGCCGAAGAACACCAACCCAACCGTGAAGCACGGGGGTGGCAGCATCATGTTGTGGGGGTGATTTGCTGCAGGAGGGACTGGTGCACTTCACAAATAGATGGCATCATGAGGGCAGAAAATTATGTGGATATATTGAAGTGTCACGAGTCCGACCGAGGGTGGCTTCCCTTCCCGGTCGGGTGGCGCTCGTCGTCACCGGCCTATTAGCTGCCACTGATTGTCTTTCCTCCCCCTCCTTGTATGTTTATTGGTAGCACCTGTTTGTGATGATTAGTTGGGCTTCTTTAGACAGCCGGCCCGCCTGGTTGTTGTGCGGGATTATTCATTGTAACCTTCGGCTCGGTAGTAGAGGAACGTGTTAGTTCCTGGTCGTGCATTTTTCAGTTGTACATTTTTCATTCACCGTGTTTGGGGCCGTGATTATTGTGAGCACCCTGTGGTGCGATGGTACAATTAAAGAGCACATCATTGCACTCTCTGTCTCCTGCGTTTGACTCCACACCCACGACACCCGGAGCATTACATGAAGCAACATCTCAAGACATCAGTTAAAGCTTGGTCGCAAATGGGTCTTCCAAATGCACAATGGAATGGCTTAAGGACAACATAGTCAAGGTATTGGAGTGGCCATCACAAAGCCCTGACCTCAATCCTATAGAAAATGTGTGGGCAGAACTGAAAAAGCATGTGCGAGCAAGGAGGCCTACAAACCTGACTCAGATATACCAGGAAGAATGGGTCAAAATTCACCCAACTTATTGTGGGAAGCTTGTGGAAGGCTACCTGAAACATTTGACCCAAGTTAAACAATTTAAAGGCAATGCTACCAAATACTAATTGAGTGTATGTAAACTTCTGACCTACTGGGAATGTGATGAAAGAAATAAAAGCTGAAATAAATTACTCTGCTAATATTCTGACATTTCACATTCTTAAAATAAAGTGGTGATCCTACCTAACCTAAGACAGTGAATTTTTACAAGGATTAAATGTCAGGAATTGTGAAAAACTGAGTTTAAATGTAGTTGGCTAAGGTGTATGTAAACTTCAGACTTCAACTGTACATGATAAAGTAATAGGATAGGACAGACTGAACGATGACATTTTCCTTAAGAGCAGACATTTCGGTAATGAACCATCTATCTTTACAATACTAAGTAGGTATACTATACTATACTATACTATGAATTATCACTGTTGTCACTTTATCACACGTCACATCATATTAATGGTTTTATAATCAGATAAAGAAGGGCGATATGTGGACTTTGCTTAGCAAAATTCTGTGAAGATGTTGTGCCTCAATGTGTTCTCATCTGTTCATCCAGTAGTTATACTGTCCTTTCTGACATTTCAAAGAAATTAGATATCAAAGTACCAAGGCATCAATCTTTGACTTCTGACCGTCCTCTAGTGGAAACTTTAAACAAAGTATAAAAATATATATTTTACGTACAACTGTATTACATGAGTATAATGAGCTGTGTTGCTTATGACGTTACCGTCCTGCTTCGCGCAAACTGTGTGTTGGCCTATGCTGTCACCTAGTGTTTTGAAGTTGGAAACACCAAACATATTTTTATAACTCTAACGCCGCGAGCACACCGACAGTGAATTGCTTTCTGGTACATCAGAAGTACATTAATTTCCAATGGAACGCTGCGTTTGCTTTGCAACATTGCAGTTGCAGAGGCAGTAGCAGTGCGTTCTGTGTGATACATACGTTGGATCTATCAAACATAGGCATCAAACTGTATGCCTAGAAGGTTTGACAGAAATGGGAGCAGCAGATGAATGTTTAACTTTTATTGCATACATATCCAGATGATGCTGCGTACCATTTTGCGGGAAACGCAATGTGTAAACGGGGCGTAAAAATAATGCTCCCAAATAGTCAACCAAATGCACTAGAGGTTTGCCTTACGTCGTTTTTTGCAGATGACTAGTTCGCATTTTCCATACCTGATGCACACGTGCTTCACTAGGCTGCTGCAGAACGGTTTGCAGCATAGAGATGGTTATGCTCGATGTCTCTGTGTCCCATGTGGTATTCGACCAAAGCACCGATTGCTACCAGGACCTCCATGCTAAAAAATGCGGCATGGAAACACACTGCCAATAGGATTGGATTACCTGGTCAGTTGAAAGTGGAAGCTAGGTGCTGGCAGTTTCTTAGTTAATCTATCTAGCAAAGTGTTTAGCTTTGTAGATAGATTGCTAGCTAACTGGCTAGACTGATGAACTTCCGTCTGTACCACCGCAGTAGTTGAACACAGAAAGCACCGCAGCCTAGTGTGGCATACCCAACGCAGTGTTGCTAACTTGTCCATTGACAGTGAATGAATTATGTCAGAACGCAAAGAGTTAACTCATCTGGACGACATGAGGCTTTAACCTCTAACCATAGCTTTATGTCCCCTTCCCGGTTCATAAATGATGAGGCCACTAGTGTCTGTTCCAGCTGCATAGGAGTCAAAATAAGGCTACTGGGAGAGATGCAGACCTGGACACTGTCGAAAAATAATAATCATCAAAAACTGAGGCTTGAATGCAAAATGAAGATGTTTATTAAAACATCATGGTGCCCAAAAAAATCATAGTGCCAAAAGTGAATAAATAAAAAGGAGAAAACAAAACACAAACGGCCTCAGGCCTTCATCAGTGGAAATGGTCGGGGACACTTCTGGCTTCTATTTCAAGGATATGAATCATTACCTAGTACAGTAGAATGATCTAGATTATATACAAAATATACAAAAGTGGACAAAGGAATATAATTAATGATTGTCTTTACATACACCATGTGAACGTTTCCTTAGACAGAATAAATAACACAGGAGTGTAGGAGTTGGGAGGAAATGACTTAATGCCTTTACATACACCATGTGAACGTTTCCTTAGACAGAATAAATAACACAGGAGTGTAGGATTTGGGAGTAAATGACTTAAAGCCTTTACTTGTCATTTCAGATCATAACTATTTTATTAACATTATTATTCTCTTGGCCAAATGTTATATTCACATATGTAAATGGGGTGGAGTAATTCCTTATTTTGTATTTTTTTTCCCTTGAATTGTCACAATTTCATAAATCCCCTCAAATTTAAAAGAAACTTTAAAAATGTATGTCTCTGAATTCATGTCTCTGAATGCCTGTTAATGTCTCATTGCCTTGTCACATATGAATGATTCTATTATTTGGGGGTTCTATTATTTTGGGGGTGGGGGGTTCGCCTGGTGTTCTATTATTTTGGGGGTGGGGGGTTCGCCTGGTGTTCTATTATTTTGGGGGTGGGGGGTTCGCCTGGTGTTCTATTATTTTGGGGGTGGGGGGTTCGCCTGGTGTTCTATTATTTTGGGGGTGGGGGGTTCGCCTGGTGTTCTATTATTTTGGGGGTGGGGGGTTCGCCTGGTGTTCTATTATTTTGGGGGGTGGGGGTTCGCCTGGTGTTCTATTATTTTGGGGGTGGGGGGTTCGCCTGGTGTTCTATTATTTTGGGGGTGGGGGGTTCGCCTGGTGTTCTATTATTTTGGGGGTGGGGGTTCGCCTGGTGTTCTATTATTTTGGGGGGTGGGTGGGTTCGCCTGATGTTATTTTTATCATTGTATTCACAGGAATGTCACTGTATTGATGTGTAATATTGTTATTACTGTTGCAATACAAATCTAATAAAAAAGAGTAGGGAGCTAGAGATACCACTAGATGGGGCTATCGAACACCAATAACAGGCAATATTCTTCATTCATGCCTGATGGGTGGAGAGTTTTTAAATAGAACATCCACCTGCATTTTGTCTGGAGAAGACTACGTTGAAGATGACCACCCCTACGTGAATGTTTCATCTGCTGTATAACACAGAAGGACATGAAGGAGACGGGGTGACCGGCCTCTGAGAAATTATATGCAATATGGGATTATGGGTAATTTCTCCTTACAACACAGACAAGAGATCAGGTATATGATGCTAGAAGAGCTTCATGTGAGGAACTGTTTCATAGTGTCTTGTTTGCCAGTGGCAGAGCATGCTAAATACGCTCACTTTTTTTAACAGGAATCCCTACAGCTTTGGCCAGTCACCTCGTTCCAGTCTTCCATCACCTATTTCCATCATATATTTTCGGGCGGGACACGAGTGTCAGCCCGAAAAATGAAGTCCCTGACATTCCTGGCCCTGTGAAAAGAGAGGAGGGTCAAAGAAAAATATTTTGGCAAGCAGGATCAGCCATGAGCACATTTCAGTGGTTCATTTTACTTTTATCCCTTCTGGTTGAGGTCTCAATGGTAGATACTCTACTGAGAGAATCCTCAAACGGACTATACATTTCCATAGCCTGTTTTACCAGTACAAATGCTTTTCAGTCTCAGAAATTGTGTGAACGGTAAATCCCTTCTTCACAAATGTGGGATGCTATTAGAGGAAATTATAGTTTAGATGATTAATTATGTATACATTATTGATTAGAACCATTTATTCTAATACTATTATGTTATGGTATGAAAAGTAAAAGTTATTGGTTAAGTTGTTACTGAAAATGTAAGCAGAACGAATTAATTGTCTGGGCCTCTTGGGCAGTTAACGGAGAAGCGAGGCTATGGCTTGTCAGACAGATAAGAAATGTCTGGGAGTTGTTCCAGACCTAATGAACAAAAGGCTCTTGTGAGAATCGGAGAGAGGGGCGGAAACTGATGATGTCATGTTCAGTTTATAACCTGTGGAAAAATGTGTATGCGGGAGTACTCTCTTGTAATAAACGCTGTTACTTTTGGCTTTTAAGACTGGTCTCAATCTACTTCATGCATAATTAATGAACTTACAATTCATTAATGAATTAGAAATGAGTGCGAATTGGTTTTGGCAATTAAACATAAAGGAATTTAGAATTCCTCTATCAGATGCGCACTAGAGCATGTAGGATACAGTTATTGTCTGGATGCTTTGTATACAAAGTGGTGGACAAAGGCCCTGAGTCGAGGTGCACAAGGGTATCGAGGAAAGACATCTCTCTATGACTAATCTCGGCTGTGAACGTGATAGACAATAATATCATTAAGCGAGAAAATCCTCAAACACATTGAGGGGACCCTTCCAAACGAGAAACCCATCAGCAATATATCATTTTCACATAAGTATATGTTGGGAGAAAGGGCTATTGAATGATCATGTCTTCCAGATAACACACACATGGTCATGCATAGTCAGGAGAGAGAATGGAGCCCATAGCCGCTCCCTGATTTTGTAAATAGAAACAGTCTAGAAGAAAATGTGTTATTGTACTTAAGGAAGGTCGCCAGGTGCAACAAACGTGTAGAGGACTTTGTGCCCCGTCTCTGTTCCTCTCTGTTCCTCTCTGTTCCAAAAATAACTTCAAAGGCTCCTGTCCTTTGTCATGCGGTACATTAGTACAGTATTTAAAGAAACATCATGTAGGGTGATGAGAGCGATATCCAAATAGTTATCACCGATTTCAAGTTAAGATAGTGGTTTAATGAAATCGCCAGTGTCTGTCAAGTATGAGGGCAATTGCGTCACTATAGGACGCAATTGCCAACACAATGGGGAATAGGTTCAGTTAAACTCCCATCACATGCTACAATAGGTCTCCAAGTGACTTCTCTAGTGATTTGTGAACCTTAGGAAGGCAGAACATAAGAGGGACTGAAGGGAGGTCTTTTGTAAGATACTTAAATTCAGATTGGCATGTGTTACTTTGATGGACTTGACTGTTGCCAGGCCAAAATTTAAAAAAATGTCATCTACAAAAGCCAGACAAAAAACTCCTCTTGGTAGACTCGAAGAGTGCAAATTTGATCAGCTTGTCTCTGCTGCCCCCTGTGTGGTTGACAATGGAATTACAGACTGCACAGAATCATCTGAGGTGAATCATGAACTCATTAGCTGTCCTACCTCAGACTCTTCACTGGCCCTTGGGGAGATGAATTGGTATATTATTAGACTCCAGGTAATACTTTAAGCTTCGAACACACCGACAGTAAATTTTCGCAAAATAGTACGCAGCATCATCTGGATATGTATGCATCAAAAGTTCAACGTTCACCTTCTGCTCCCATTTCTGTCAAGCCGCCCACGCATACAGTTTGACGCATACGTTCGATAAATCCAACATATGAACGCACTGCAACTGCCTCTTGAACGCAATGCTGTAAGGCAAACGCAGCGTTTCATTTTCGGTGTCCCAAAATGCAAATAGACTATCGTTGTGTTCGAAGCCTTAGCTTTTTCTAACACTAGAAACGTTTTCTAACACTAGAAACTTTTTCTAACATTTCCATATATTTTTGACATTATTTAATTATTTGCCCAGTTTGTTGTATGATTTCATATTTATTATTGTATTATTTAATTTATAATTATGCAAAGGTGGGGAAAAAGGAATGACATTTTCAATGAATGAGCAGGATAAAACTTTATTGTTCAATAAAACGTTTCCTCTGTGAGGAAGAGGTACCACATAGTCAGATATGTGTTCTACATAAATATACATACAGTAGTGTTTACATAATCTGTAATACCATTGAAATATTTACAATCAGACACATGATTCTACTCTTAAACTGTTCACAGGTGTAATTTACATTCAGATGATGTGCCTAGACGAGTTTGAATGTGTATGTGTGCGTTTTAGAAAAGCAAAAAAGTATATACTGTAGAACGCCGGGGTTTGTGTCAGCCTATGCAAAGGTAAACAGTGGAAAGGGCTAGTGTTGCTATAACATAACTTCATCAAATGATCAGTAGAAGACATTGCTATGGTTACATGTTTTGTCTATGACATTGTGCTTGTGTCTGCTTCCTTACATTACCAGTGTGTTTCCATGTATCCCTGTGTCTGTCTTTGTCTGATTACCAGTGTGTTTCCATGTATCCCTGTGTCTGTCTTTGTCTGATTGCCAGTGTGTTTCCATGTATCCCTGTGTCTGTCTTTGTCTGATTGCCAGTGTGTTTCCATGTATCCCTGTGTCTGTCTTTATCTGATTACCAGTGTGTTTCCATGTATCCCTGTGTCTGTCTTTGTCTGATTACCAGTGTGTTTCCATGTATCCCTGTGTATGTCTTTGTCTGATTACCAGTGTGTTTCCATGTATCCCTGTGTATGTCTTTGTCTGATTACCAGTGTGTTTCCATGATTACCAGTGTGTTTCCATGTATCCCTGTGTATGTCTTTGTCTGATTACCAGTGTGTTTCCATGTATCCCTGTGTATGTCTTTGTCTGATTACCAGTGTGTTTCCATGATTACCAGTGTGTTTCCATGTATCCCTGTGTCTGTCTTTATCTGATTACCAGTGTGTTTCCATGTATCCCTGTGTATGTCTTTGTCTGATTACCAGTGTGTTTCCATGTATCCCTGTGTCTGTCTTTATCTGATTACCAGTGTGTTTCCATGATTACCAGTGTGTTTCCATGATTACCAGTGTGTTTCCATGTATCCCGGTGTCTGTCTTTGTCTGATTACCAGTGTGTTTCCATGATTACCAGTGTGTTTCCATGTATCCCTGTGTCTGTCTTTGTCTGATTACCAGTGTGTTTCCATGATTACCAGTGTGTTTCCATGATTACCAGTGTGTTTCCATGTATCCCTGTGTCTGTCTTTGTCTGATTACCAGTGTGTTTCCATGATTACCAGTGTGTTTCCATGATTACCAGTGTGTTTCCATGTATCCCTGTGTCTGTCTTTGTCTGATTACCAGTGTGTTTCCATGTATCCCTGTGTCTGTCTTTGTCTGATTACCAGTGTGTTTCCATGTATCCCTGTGTCTGTCTTTATCTGATTACCAGTGTGTTTCCATGTATCCCTGTGTCTGTCTTTGTCTGATTACCAGTGTGTTTCCATGTATCCCTGTGTCTGTCTTTGTCTGATTACCAGTGTGTTTCCATGTATCCCTGTGTCTGTCTTTATCTGATTACCAGTGTGTTTCCATGTATCCCTGTGTCTGTCTTTATCTGATTACCAGTGTGTTTCCATGTATCCCTGTGTCTGTCTTTGTCTGATTACCAGTGTGTTTCCATGTATCTCTGTGTCTGTCTTTGTCTGATTACCAGTGTGTTTCCATGTATCCCTGTGTCTGTCTTTATCTGATTACCAGTGTGTTTCCATGTATCCCTGTGTCTGTCTTTATCTGATTACCAGTGTGTTTCCATGTATCCCTGTGTCTGTCTTTATCTGATTACCAGTGTGTTTCCATGATTACCAGTGTGTTTCCATGTATCCCTGTGTCTGTCTTTGTCTGATTGCCAGTGTGTTTCCATGATTACCAGTGTGTTTCCATGTATCCCTGTGTCTGTCTTTGTCTGATTGCCAGTGCTTGTGAAGTAAAACGAATGAGCCAATTAATTAATAGCACATTGCTGCCAATTACACCATTAAACACATATCTAGCAATAATTTCACAGCTTTGAATCGTGAATTACTGTAACAGATTCTTAGCGCGAATTCAACTTCACGAGACGTCATCTGGCGACATTTTGGAGAAAACACATCCATACAGTGAAGTAATTACAAAATAGATGTTTCTCCTATTATGTCAGTCAATCTACAGCATCTACAGTAATACTCACTTACAATGTACAGTATGCACAACTCAGTTGTATGACACTGGGATTAATACACAGGCATGAGAGCATACATACCAATTCCATGGAAAATTACTATCTTTTTTAACAGCCTCTAAATTCAGCTGATGAGGAAGTTTGTCCGTGTTATTGTGAATGTTACTGTATCCTGGTCTTCTAAGCAGTGAGCATAGACCTCATTTAACAATGTAAGACCAGGAATGATACTCTAAGAAGTATAACATTTCTTTAACTTCCTATTTCTGTGCTTCTTTGGATGGAATTTAAGATCTAAACTCTGTGCTTTTTATTTTTTGAAGACTTTGTGGGGGTAAAGAAAGCTCTCACTTACACGTTTACAGTGTATCAACTCAAAGCTGAGCTGAACTGGCAGTGTAAAGACTTATACTACGACTTAAATATAATATGTATTTAGAAAATAACATTCATCCATTTGAGCTATTCCTATTGGTTTGCTACATTTAGAAGCCTCTATCTAAACAGTTTATTAAGCATTTATACACATTTCATGTTTTGTATTTACAGTCATTTGCGTACGGTATACAGGAAACGCATCACTACTATGAGGGGTAAGTGGAGGTATACAGGAAACACATCATTACTATGAGGGGTAAGTGGAGGTAAACAGGAAACGCATCACTACTATGAGGGGTAAGTGGAGGTAAACAGGAAACGCATCACTACTATGAGGGGTAAGTGGAGGTAAACAGGAAACGCATCACTACTATGAGCATCACTACTATGGGGTAAGTGGAGGTAAACAGGAAACGCATCACTACTATGAGGGGTAAGTGGAGGTAAACAGGAAACGCATCACTACTATGAGGGGTAAGTGGAGGTAAACAGGAAACGCATCACTACTATGAGGGGTAAGTGGAGGTAAACAGGAAACGCATCACTACTATGAGGGGTAAGTGGAGGTAAACAGGAAACGCATCACTACTATGAGGGGTAAGTGGAGGTATACAGGAAACGCATCACTACTATGAGGGGTAAGTGGAGGTAAACAGGAAGAGAAAGAACACTGCCATTGATGGTGATCCAATACGCTGTGAAGCAGATCACTGATGTACATAGTGACCGATGGCCACACATAATATTGACTCTCTATGTTGGTTACGGTCCATACTGTCAGGACAGGTAGATTAAGTTGGGACATGTACATTTATTTTTGACATGTAACTCGAATGTATCCACCATATAACTATTGCAATTGTGAAACATGGCACATAATCACATCTATTGGCTACCGCATGTTAAGAATTCTAATTTAGTTTAAAAAGTCATGAATACAATTTTGCAATATAGTGCTCTGTACATACATACCTACACTACTTTACCTGAACCAGTTACTTTCTTGTCTCTAACCTTGACATCAGTCTTTCTCTCACGCTCTACTGACATAGATACATACAGTATATATCATTGTAAACATAAGTAAGTGCCATGTAAACAAGCTGGCTAATAATGTTGTCTTCGTTTAGGAATCTGAGCATGTATGGCACTGAAACATATGACTATCAGTTATATAGACACGGTTATCCCAGACAAGGTTGTGGAGGGATACAGTCATTATTATGACAGGATTTAACACTGTTATCTAGAACAAAACAGTGTGGTACAGCATGCATATCTGGAGGAAGAGGTATTACTGTAGCTACTGTAACTGTCTCTAGTCTGGTTCCCTGCGTGCTCCCATCTGGATGGGCTTCTACTTGTGCTTTGTCAAGTAGAACGTTGTTTCTGTACTTCTAGTGATTGATAGACTTGTGTTCTTTGTTCTCAGCTTTTCAGTGGGACACTGTAATGCCATATTTTCACTTATGCAGTTTTAAACAGTTTGCTTTTCGCACTCAACCCTGAAGTCAATGTTGACTGTGAACTACTCTCTGCCTTGCTTGACGGTCTGGTCTGGTCTAGTCTGGTCTAGTCTAGTCTGGTCTGGTCTGGTCTGTTTTGGTCTGGTCTGTTTTGGTCTGGTCTGGTCTGTTTTGGTCTTGTCTGGTTTGGTCTGTTTTGGTCTGGTCTGCTCTGCTCTGCTCTGGTCTGCTCTGGTCTGGCTTGGTCAGGTCTGGTCTGTTTTGGTCTGGTCTGGTCTGGTCTGTTTTGGTCTGGTCTGTTTTGGTCTGGTCTGGTTTGGTCTGGTTTGGTTTGGTCTAGTCTGCTCGGCTCTGCTCTGGTCTGGTCTGCTCTGTGCATGTACAGTACTCTATATCTTACCAATGGGCAGCCACACCCCTCCAGATACTGGCCTGGCCCTGCTGTTTGGGCCTCCCTTTCTCTCTTTTTTTTGTTTCTCTCTGAAGCCAGAGAGTGGAGGACTACCGTGGAGTGACTGGCCATAGTCCTCTACCACAGGGATATATACATGTATCACTGTGTCCTCTACCACAGGGATATATACATGTATCACTGTGTCCTCTACCACAGGGATATATACATGTATCACTGTGTCCTCTACCACAGGGATATATACATGTATCACTGTGTCCTCTACCACAGGGATATATACATGTATCACATAGTCCTCTACCACAGGGATTTCCAGGTCATTTAATGTTCATTTCCCTTCCATAAGCCGCCTCCAATGTTGTTTTAGAGACTTTGGCAGTACCTCCAACTGGCCTCACAACAGCAGACCATGTGCATGGCGTTGTGTGGGCGAGCGGTTTGCCGATGTCAACGGTGTGAACAGAGTGCCCCATGGTGGCGGTGGGGTTATGGTATAAGCTACTGACAACTAACACAATTGCATTTTATCGATGGCACAGAGATGCACAGAGATAAAGTGACGAGATCCTGGGGCCCACTGTGAGGCCCATTGTTGTTATGGTATCTGTGACCAACAGATGTATATCTGAATTCCCAGTCATGTAAAATCCATAGATTTGGGTCTAATTAATTCATTTAAATTGACTGATTTTCTTATATGAACTGTAACTCAGTAAAACCTTTGACATTTTTGCATGTTGCGTTTATATTCTTGTTCAGTGTACTATAGTTAACAGCTTCTAATCTCAGAGAGCAGAGACAGACAGGGCAGAAAGTAGTGGCAGGATTCCACTCCAACACGCACTCTGAACCTGCAGTGAGTCAACCAGACCCATTATAAATTCTAACAATACGTAGGGATTTTAAAACATCACAGAAGATGAGATGGATGATCTACAACAGGTATTACTAATCAGTGTTGGCAAGGAAAAGGGAGCATTTGACTAAGGATCCCAGGAGGTTTGGATCAATATGAAAATGATGATCTTGTGCCTTTCAAAATGCCAGGGCTTCCAGGTCACTTAGCAACAATGGCAAGGGGTTCAAATAGACATGCCAAAGGAAAGCTCCTCTCTCTGGTACCAGCCGTTAATGCCAACCTCTTCCTAGTCATTTTCCCACCCCTTTCATTCCCTCCTTCTTTTCTGGATAATAGTAACGATGGACAGAATGTGTCAGGAGGTAAGGAGAAATGGTTGGAGGGGGGCTGGATGGATGGGAAAGCTTGATTGAGGGGTTGGCATTCAGAATGACAACATCTTGATGTCTTTCGTTGTTTTTCCCTCCGAGTCTCTCCAGGCTAAGGCCTGTGTGTGTGTGTGTATATATATATATATGTGCGTGTGTGTGTGTGTGTGTGTGTGTGTGTGTGCATGAGAGAGAGAGAGAGAGAGAGAGAGAGAGAGAGAGAGAGAGAGAGAGAGAGAGAGATTGGGGCTGTGGCAGGTGTAACCCTGGTCCTCGGAGCATCCCACTAATCTGATGACTGGCTCACTCAAAGCGTTCGTAGTTCCTGGTCTGTCTCACCCTGGGTACCATGTCCAGCAGCAGTCTGGAGGGAGGGGAGAAGAGAGACATGTCATGTGATACAATAGTATATGAGATGTGTTAAAACACATAAATGTTTGACAACTACAATTGTTAAATCGACCATTTTAAAAACAAGCACAAGTAAAACTTCAAAAAGACACACATCCACATGAGTAGTCATGGAGGATAACAAACATTATAAACTGGGTTGTTCGAGCCCTGAATGGCTGATTGGCTGACAGCCGTGATATATCAGACCATGTACCACAGGTATGACAAAACATTTATTTTTACTGCTGTAATTACATTGGTAACCAGTTTATAATAGCAATAAGGCACCTCAGGGGTTTGTTGTATATGGCCAATATACCACGGCTAAGGGCTGTATCCAGGCACTCCGTGTTGCGCCGTGCGTAAAAAACAGTCCTTAGCCGTGGTATATTGGCCATATACCACACCTCCTCGTGCCTTACTGCTTAAATAAAATCTGGGACTTATTTCCATTGTGGTCCTCTCTAACTGTAAGATAAGATAATCACTTTCTTTTTCCCATGGGGGAATGTGTGTCAGTATACACAATGTGGTCCTATTTATGGCTAATGGGTGTGTAGCATGTGTGTCTGTCAGGGTTGGGCTCAATTCCGAATTGAATTGAAAATGCCTCATGAATTCAAATTCAATTCTTGAATTTGAAGCAATAAACAGGATACAGAATTTCAATTTGAATTTGAATGAAAGGAAATATAATTGAATTCAGTGAAATTCCAATGCTTCTTCCATTCGATATTAGTCTATACAAATATACATATTGTAAATAAAACATCCAACATGTCGTTATATACAGCTGAAGTCGGAAGTTTACATACACCTTAACCAAATACATTTAAACTCAGTTTTTCACTATTCCTCACATTTAATCCTAGTAAAAATTCCCTGTCTTGAGGTCAGTTAGAATCACAACTTTATTTTAAGAATGTGAAATATCAGAATAATAGTAGAGATAATTATTTATTTCAGCTTTTATTTCTTTCATCACATTCCCAGAGGCTCAGAAATGTACATACACTCAATTAGTATTTGGTAGCATTGCCTTTAAATGGTTTAACTTGGGTCAAACGTTTCTGGTAGCCTTCCACAAGCTTCACACAATCAATTGGGTGAATTTTGGCCCATTCCTCCTGACAGAGCTGGTGCACCTGAGTCAGGTTTGTAGGCCTCCTTACTCACACATGCTTTTTCAGTTCTGCCAAAACATTTTCTATGGGATTGAGGTCAGGGCTTTGTGATGGCCATTCTAATACCTTGACTTTGTTGTCCTTAAGCCATTTTGCCACAACTTTGGAAGTATGCTTGGGGTCATTGTCCATTTGGAAGACCCATTTGCGACCAAGCTTTAACTTCTGACTGATGTCTTGAGATGTTGGTTCAATATAATCACATAATTTTCCTCCTCATGATGCCATCTATTTTGTGAAGTGCACCAGTCCCTCCTGCAGAAAAGCACACCCACAACATGATGCTGCCACCCCCGTGCTTCACGGTTGGGATGGTGTTCTTCGGCTTGCAATCCTCCCCCTTTTCCCAACAAACATAATGATGGTCATTATGGTCAAACAGTTCTATTTTTGTTTCATCAGACCAGAGGACATTTCTCCAAAAAGTACGATCTTTGTCCCCATGTGCAGTTGCAAACCGTAGTCTGTCTTTTTTATGACGGTTTTGGAGCAGTGGCTTCTTCCTTGCTGAGCGGCTTTTCAGGTTATGTCGATATAGGACTCGTTTTACTGTGGATATAGATACTTTCGTACCTGTTTCCTCAAGCATCTTCACAAGGTCCTTTGCTGTTGTTCTGGGATTGATTTGCACTTTTCGCACCAAAGTACGCTCATCTCTAGGAGACAGAAGGCGTCTCCTCCCTGAGCGGTATGACAGCTGCGTGGTCCCATGGTGTTTATACTTGTGTACTATTGTTTGTACAGATGAACGTGGTACCTTCGGGCATTTGGAAATTGCTCCCAAGGATGATCCAGACTTATGGAGGTCTACAATGTGTTTTCTGAGGTCTTGGCTGATTTATTTAGATTTTCCCATGATGTCAAGCAAAGAGGCATTGAGTTTGAAGGTAGGCCTTGAAATACATCCACAGGTACACCTCCAATTGACTCAAATTATGTAAATTAGCCTATCAGAACTTTCTAAAGCCATGACATCGTTTTCTGGAATTTTCCAAGCTGTTTAAAAGCACGGTCAACTTAGTGCATGTAAACTTCTGACCCACTGGAATTATGATACAGTGAAATATAAAAATTGTTGGAAAAATTACTTAGATGTCCTAACCGACTTGCCAAAACTATAGTTTGTTAAGTGGTTGTGGAGTGGTTGAAAAACAAGTTTTCATGACTCCAAACAATTGTATGTAAACTTCCAACTTCAACTATACATGCATGTTCAATATGGGGGGGAAATACCACATTTCCCAGAATGCATTAGTTTAATCCTGAAGTTGACCCAGAGGCCTTCAAAAAGAAGCCAAAGAAAAGGAAATATAATTGGCTATTCTAAGCACTAAGGTTAAAAGAGTACATGAACATTGTTTCCAGAGAAAAGTGATATATTCTTTGGTATCTGGAGATGTGACCTGTCAGATTCAATGAAACTCATTATTTGACTAAAATTCTACATCCTGTGGGTGAGTTGATTGGGAGTCAATTCCAAAATGAATAATTAAGCCTAACCCTGATGTATGTACATGTGAGTGTGTGTGAATGTCTTCATGTGACCTTCTGATGTGACTGTCTGTTTACGTAAGTGAGCATGTCTGTGTGTGTGCGCAGGCTACACTTCTCTTACTTGACCCCATACGCGAGGATGACGAGTCCGATGATGACGCCGATGGATCCGTCCAGGTACCAGACGTCAGGGTGGTGTCTGAACACCTCAGCACTGATGAGGATGGAGAAACCCATGATTCCCCCCACCATGGAGTTAAATGCTACAGCCACAGAGAAGAACCACATTAATAACACACCATGGAGTTAAACGCTACAGCCACAGAGAGGAACCACATTAATAATACACCATGGAGTTAAACGCTACAGCCACAGAGAGGAACCACATTAATAACACACCATGGAGTTAAACGCTACAGCCACAGAGAGGAACCACATCAATAACACACCATGGAGTTAAACGCTACAGCCACAGAGAAGAACCACATTAATAACACACCATGGAGTTAAACGCTACAGCCACAGAGAAGAACCACATTAATAACACACCATGGAGTTAAACGCTACAGCCACAGAGAGGAACCACATTAATAACACACCATGGAGTTAAACGCTACAGCCACAGAGCGGAACCACATCAATAACACACCATGGAGTTAAACGCTACAGCCACAGAAAAGAACCACATTAATAACACACCATGGAGTTAAACGCTACAGCCACAGGGAAGAACCACATTAATAACACACCATGGAGTTAAACGCTACAGCCACAGAGAAGAACCACATTAATAACACACCATGGAGTTAAACGCTACAGCCACAGAGAGGAACCACATTAATAACACACCATGGAGTTAAACGCTACAGCCACAGAGAGGAACCACATTAATAACACACCATGGAGTTAAACGCTACAGCCACAGAGAGGAACCACATTAATAACACACCATGGAGTTAAACGCTACAGCCACAGAGAAGAACCACATCAATAACACAACATGGAGTTAAACGCTACAGCCACAGAGAAGAACCACATTAATAACACACCATGGAGTTAAACGCTACAGCCACAGAGAGGAACCACATTAATAACACACCATGGAGTTAAACGCTACAGCCACAGAGAGGAACCAAATTAATAACACACCATGGAGTTAAATGCTACAGCCACAGAGAGGAACCACATTTAAAACACACCATGGAGTTAAACGCTACAGCCACAGAGAAGAACCACATTAATAACACACCATGGAGTTAAACGCTACAGCCACAGAAAGGAACCACATTAATAACACACCATGGAGTTAAACGCTACAGCCACAGAGAGGAACCACAATAATAACACACCATGGAGTTAAACGCTACAGCCACAGAGAAGAACCACATTACTAACACACCATGGAGTTAAACGCTACAGCCACAGAGAGGAACCACATTAATAACACACCATGGAGTTAAACGCTACAGCCACAGAGAGGAACCACATCAATAACACACCATGGAGTTAAACGCTACAGCCACAGAGAAGAACCACATTAATAACACACCATGGAGTTAAACGCTACAGCCACAGAGAGGAACCACATTAATAACACACCATGGAGTTAAACGCTACAGCCACAGAGAAGAACCACATTAATAACACACCATGGAGTTAAACGCTACAGCCACAGAGAAGAACCACATTAATAACACACCATGGAGTTAAACGCTACAGCCACAGAGAGGAACCACATTAATAACACACCATGGAGTTAAACGCTACAGCCACAGAGAAGAACCACATTAATAACACACCATGGAGTTAAACGCTACAGCCACAGAGAGGAACCACACTAATAACACACCATGGAGTTAAACCTACAGCCACAGAGAGGAACCACATTAATAACACACCATGGAGTGAAACGCTACAGTCACAGAGAAGAACCACATTAATAACACACCATGGAGTTAAACGCTACAGCCACAGAGAGGAACCACATTAATAACACACCATGGAGTTAAACGCTACAGCCACAGAGAGGAACCACATTAATAACACACCATGGAGTTAAACGCTACAGCCACAGAGAGGAACCACATTAATAACACACCATGGAGTTAAACGCTACAGCCACAGAGAGGAACCACATTAATAACACACCATGGAGTTAAACGCTACAGCCACAGAGAGGAACCACACTAATAACACACCATGGAGTTAAACCTACAGCCACAGAGAGGAACCACATTAATAACACACCATGGAGTGAAACGCTACAGCCACAGAGAGGAACCACATTAATAACACACCATGGAGTTAAACGCTACAGCCACAGAGAGGAACCACATTAATAACACACCATGGAGTGAAACGCTACAGCCACAGAGAGGAACCACATTAATAACACACCATGGAGTTAAACGCTACAGCCACAGAGAGGAACCACATTAATAACACACCATGGAGTGAAACGCTACAGCCACAGAGAGGAACCACATTAATAACACACCATGGAGTTAAACGCTACAGCCACAGAGAGAAACCACATTAATAACACACCATGGAGTTAAACGCTACAGCCACAGAGAGGAACCACATTAATAACACACCATGGAGTTAAACGCTACAGCCACAGAGAGGAACCACATTAATAACACACCATGGAGTTAAACGCTACAGCCACAGAGAGGAACCACATTAATAACACACCATGGAGTTAAACGCTACATCCACAGAGAAGAACCACATTAATAACACACCATGGAGTTAAACGCTACAGCTACAGAGAGGAACCACATTAATAACACACCATGGAGTTAAACGCTACAGCCACAGAGAGGAACCACATTAATAATACACCATGGAGTTAAACGCTACAGCCACAGAGAGGAACCACATTAATAACACACCATGGAGTTAAACGCTACAGCCACAGAGAAGAACCACATTAATAACACACCATGGAGTTAAACGCTACAGCTACAGAGAGGAACCACATTAATAACACACCATGGAGTTAAACGCTACAGCCACAGAGAGGAACCACATTAATAATACACCATGGAGTTAAACGCTACAGCCACAGAGAGGAACCACATTAATAACACACCATGGAGTTAAACGCTACAGCCACAGAGAAGAACCACATTAATAACACACCATGGAGTTAAACGCTACAGCCACAGAGAGGAACCACATTACGTAATAACACACCATGGAGTTAAACGCTACATCCACAGAGAAGAACCACATTAATAACACACCATGGAGTTAAATGCTACAGCCACAGAGAGGATCCACATTAATAACACACCGTGGAGTTAAACGCTACAGCCACAGAGAGGAACCACATGAATAACACACCATGGAGTTAAACGCTACAGCCACAGAGAGGAACCACATTAATAACACACCATGGAGTTAAATGCTACAGCCACAGAGAGGATCCACATTAATAACACACCGTGGAGTTAAACGCTACAGCCACAGAGAGGAACCACATTAATAACACACCATGGAGTTAAACGCTACAGCCACAGAGAGGAACCACATTAATAACACACCATGGAGTTAAACGCTACAGCCACAGAGAGGAACCACATTAATAACACACCATGGAGTTAAACGCTACAGCCACAGAGAGGAACCACACTAATAACACACCATGGAGTTAAACGCTACAGCCACAGAGAGGAACCACATTAATAACACACCATGGAGTTAAACGCTACAGCCACAGAGAGGAACCACATTAATAACACACCATGGAGTTAAATGCTACAGCCACAGAGAGGAACCACATTAATAACACACCATGGAGTTAAACGCTACAGCCACAGAGAGGAACCACATTAATAACACACCATGGAGTTAACGCTACAGCCACAGAGAGGAACCACATTAATAACACACCATGGAGTTAAACGAACCACATTAATACAGCCACAGAGAGGAACCACATTAATAACACACCATGGAGTTAAACGCTACAGCCACAGAGAGGAACCACATTAATAACACACCATGGAGTGAAACGCTACAGCCACAGAGAAGAACCACATTAATAACACACCATGGAGTTAAACGCTACAGCCACAGCCACAGAGAGGAACCACATTAATAACACACCATGGAGTTAAACGCTACAGCCACAGAGAGGAACCACATTAATAACACACCATGGAGTTAAACGCTACAGCCACAGAGAGGAACCACATTAATAACACACCATGGAGTTAAACGCTACAGCCACAGAGAGAAACCACATTAATAACACACCATGGAGTTAAACGCTAGCCACAGCCACAGAGAGGAACCACATTAATAACACACCATGGAGTTAAACGCTACAGCCACAGAGAGGAACCACATTAATAACACACCATGGAGTTAAACGCTACAGCCACAGAGAGGAACCACATTAATAACACACCATGGAGTTAAACTCTACAGCCACAGAGAAGAACCACATTAATAACATACCATGGAGTTAAACGCTACAGCCACAGAGAGGAACCACATTAATAACTCACCATGGAGTTAAACGCTACAGCCACAGAGAGGAACCACATTAATAACACACCATGGAGTTAAACGCTACAGCCACAGAGAAGAACCACATTAATAACACACAATGGAGTTAAACGCTACAGCCACAGAGAGGAACCACATTAATAACACACCATGGAGTTAAACGCTACAGCCACAGAGAAGAACCACATTAATAACACACCATGGAGTTAAACGCTACAGCCACAGAGAGGAACCACATTAATAACACACCATGGAGTTAAACGCTACAGCCACAGAGAGGAACCACATTAATAACACACCATGGAGTTAAATGCTACAGCCACAGAGAGGATCCACATTAATAACACACCGTAATAACACACCATGGAGTTAAACTCTACAGCCACAGGAGAACATTAATAACACACCATGGAGTTAAACGCTACACACCAGCCACAGAGAGGAACCACATTAATAACACACCATGGAGTTAAACGCTACAGCCACAGAGAGGAACCACATTAATAACACACCATGGAGTTAAACGCTACAGCCACAGAGAAGAACCACATTAATAACACACCATGGAGTTAAATGCTACAGCCACAGAGAGGAACCACATTAATAACACACCATGGAGTTAAAATGTCTGTCTGGTGGGAAATGAGTGAAAAGGGTCTGAGAACAGAA
The DNA here is from genome assembly GCF_034236695.1 of Oncorhynchus nerka. Classification (NCBI taxonomy): domain Eukaryota; kingdom Metazoa; phylum Chordata; class Actinopteri; order Salmoniformes; family Salmonidae; genus Oncorhynchus; species Oncorhynchus nerka. Next base: position 43,256,157 of record NC_088396.1, read on the forward strand.
CAGCAACATCAGACTTATTGGATTGTTGCTTTGTGTGTTGTGAAAACCTGGGGGGAGAGAGAAGGGGGAGGGAGAGGGGGGAGAGAGAAGGGGGAGGGAGAGGGAAAAAGGGAGAGAGACAGAGACACAGAGAGAGAGAGAAAAGACCACCAAAGAGAGTGAAGGAACAGGTGTATGAGGAGAGGGAGAGAGGGATGGAGGGGCTGAGGCTCTACTTTGAGCCTGTAGGAGAGGAGTGTCTACAACTGGACCACGTACACCAGTCACCTCAGCTCTTATTTATTACCATAATTTGTTTTTTTTACTTTCTCCCATTTTTCTCACCTCCCTGGCACAAGGCCTTATGCTGTGCAAGCCCTTGGTACAGTGTGTGTGTGTGTGTGTGTGTGTGTGTGTGTGTGTGTGCATCTTTGCGGGTCCCTGTGTGTGGTACGTTTGTGTGTGTATATATGAGTCAGTTTTTCCTGGCCTACCGTCAGTGATGAGGGCTCTACTGGTCAGCACTCTCCCCAGCATGAACTTCAACACAGCCAGGATAATACACATAATCCCACTGACAATAGACACACTGAAGAGGAAGTCATCCTGAGAAATGGAGAGAGAGAAAGAGAGAGAGGAGAGGAGAGAGAGAGAGAGAGAGAGAGAGAGAGAGAGAGAGAGGGAGAGAGAGAGAGAGACCGAGAGAGAGAGGAGAGAGAGGAGAGAGAGAGAGAGAGAGAGAGAGAGAGAGAGAGAGAGAGAGAGAAATAGAGTGGAGGGGAGAGGGAGGGAATAGAAAGGACAAAAGGTAGAAAATCTACAGTGAGATGAGTAGTTAGTTAGGGAGTGCTCTTGTTAAGTCTTCAGCAGTGTCATTAATATTAAAATGGCACAGCCAGGCTTGCAGTATGTGCCTCTCCTCTCCACAAGGTCATTATGTTTGGTATGGTGTCACTGTGATAAAACACTGCTTCACAAACACATGATGCCTCCTATCCAGTATTAGAGCTCTAAGCAATCTGTGTCGCTGAAGTGATAGAACAGAAATGTAAAAGTAATTTCCGATTGAGACGAAATATGACCATTTACCGTGAAGGCAGTCTCCGCTAACACGAGAACATTGCATTTAAATTCCAATCACGCTGTAACGCTGAACTTCCGCGATCCGGATTGAATAGAGCCCTTAGTGAAACAAAAGGTGACAAACAGATTGGTATAGACACATGTTGTGTTGATACAATATGCTGTATATCCACTGTAAACTCCAAGGCATTTTTAACTCAAATACTTCTAGTAATTGTACTCAAACTCAATGAAAAGTCATTATTACTTCAAATGTTTATGTGGTACTGACTCAAAACTAATTTTTTAAAGATATGAAAACAAATGAACTTTTTTCCCAGCATGCTCTTCTGCAGGTAGATTCTTTTGGACATGTTTCTATTATCTGTGTTTTGCATGTACATTGAGTGATTCATTGATTAAATGTTTGATTGATTAATTAAAGGCCACTGTATAAGGCCTTATGATATATGTAATGGTTCAGTTATAATGATACTATTCACCTAGGAACTCACTTGGTGAAGGCCACAGCACTGAAAATAAAAATTTCTGTCACTAACAAATACAGTCATTGGTGGTAAATCTACAATTCAATCGAAAAGGCAAGGCACACCTTGAAGTTATTGGAGGCGTGGCTTAGTGGGGGCGTTACATTTACGTATATCTTACTCAAAAAAATTGCATTTGTATTACTCATATGAAGGTAGTACTGCTCACTTCATTTAAGTTCCCAGATACAAATGTTTTGCATACCCTGCCATCATGATATATCATTCTACCAGGTAGGTCTATTTTACAGGCAGCATTTAACACATACGAGTCTAAGACCTGTCTAAGCCAGCATATACAAACACATTGAATAACAGATTCTAAATGGATCAACAGTTAGTCCCAAAATTAAAATGAAGTTTTTTCTGAGTTGTCTGTAACTGTATCTGGAAAATGTAAAAAAAAAAAAAATCTATTTAACCCCTTATTTTAGCCACCAAACAGTCTAAGCCCTATCTTAGTCGGGGAAGGGGGTACTACTAAGCTATATGGAAATGTATTACGGTCATACCAAGGATCATTTTGCTATTTGATTTGAAATTTTAAGACCCCTTGAAGTATCTTAAAAATATATTGACACAATTATTTGCCGAAACATTTTATTTGGCCTTACTGCTATTAGCCCATTCAAACACATTGAATAACAAAATCACACTACCCTCCCCAAAGCACCCCAGTACATTTTGAGTGTTCCCTCTTATGCCCCACGTCAGAAGCCTTTACCGCATCAAACTGCGGTCTGGAATCAATACTGAACAACATTACTGGTTGTTCCTCTATCTAATATGGATATATCCTCCCTTCCCTCTGCATGTTCAAACACCTTCTGTCTGTGAGTCGGTTGTGAGAGAGAGAGAGAGAGAGAGAGAAAGAGAGAGAGAGAGAGAGAGAGAGAGAGAGAGAGAGAGAGAGAGAGACAGAAGGTGTTTTTCCTTTCTTTCTGTCATTTATCCCTGGCTCAAATTAAAGGTCCACTTCCACACAGCAGCTGGGAAACCAATCTAACTCCTCCATTTTTAATCAGGTTCCAGACTCACTGGCCACTGAGGGAGAGGGAGGGTGGACGTGAGAGGAATCACATCCAGGCAATCCACACATACACACAGAACTACCACCACCATCTTACTAGACATGACCTCTATCCACTATACACTGTCTCTTACTAGACCTGACCTCTATCCACCACCACCATCTTACTAGACATGACCTCTATCCACTATACACTGTCTCTTACTAGACCTGACCTCTATCCACCACCACCATCTTACTAGACATGACCTCTATCCACTATACACTGTCTCTTACTAGACCTGACCTCTATCCACCACCACCATCTTACTAGACCTGACCTCTATCCACCACCACCATCTTACTAGACCTGACCTCTATCCACCACCACCATCTTACTAGACCTGACCTCTATCCATCACCACCATCTTACTAGACTTGACTTCTATCCACTATACTCTGTCCCTTACTAGACCTGACCTCTATCCACTATATACTGTCTCTTACTAGACCTGACCTCTATCCACCACCACCATCTTACTAGACCTGACCTCTATCCACCACCACCATCTTACTAGACCTGACCTCTATCCACCACCACCATCTTACTAGACCTGACCTCTATCCACCACCACCATCTTACTAGACTTGACTTCTATCCACTATACTCTGTCCCTTACTAGACCTGACCTCTATCCACTATATACTGTCTCTTACTAGACCTGACCTCTATCCACCACCACCATCTTACTAGACATGACCTCTATCCACTATACACTGTCTCTTACTAGACCTGACCTCTATCCACCACCACCATCTTACTAGACATGACCTCTATCCACTATACACTGTCTCTTACTAGACCTGACCTCTATCCACCACCACCATCTTACTAGACCTGACCTCTATCCACCACCACCATCTTACTAGACCTGACCTCTATCCACCACCACCATCTTACTAGACCTGACCTCTATCCACCACCACCATCTTACTAGACATGACCTCTATCCACTATACACTGTCTCTTACTAGACCTGACCTCTATCCACCGCTACCATCTTACTAGACCTGACCTCTATCCACTATACACTGTCTCTTACTAGACCTGACCTCTATCCACCACCACCATCTTACTAGACCTGACCTCTATCCACCACCACCATCTTACTAGACCTGACCTCTATCCACCACCACCATCTTACTAGACCTGACCTCTATCCATCACCACCATCTTACTAGACTTGACTTCTATCCACTATACTCTGTCCCTTACTAGACCTGACCTCTATCCACTATATACTGTCCACCACCACCTCTTACTAGAGACCTGACCTCTATCCACCACCACCATCTTACTAGACCTGACCTCTATCCACCACCACCATCTTACTAGACTTGACTTCTATCCACTATACTCTGTCCCTTACTAGACCTGACCTCTATCCACTATATACTGTCTCTTACTAGACCTGACCTCTATCCACCACCACCATCTTACTAGACATGACCTCTATCCACTATACACTGTCTCTTACTAGACCTGACCTCTATCCACCACCACCATCTTACTAGACATGACCTCTATCCACTATACACTGTCTCTTACTAGACCTGACCTCTATCCACCACCACCATCTTACTAGACCTGACCTCTATCCACCACCACCATCTTACTAGACCTGACCTCTATCCACCACCACCATCTTACTAGACCTGACCTCTATCCACCACCACCATCTTACTAGACATGACCTCTATCCACTATACACTGTCTCTTACTAGACCTGACCTCTATCCACCGCTACCATCTTACTAGACCTGACCTCTATCCACTATACACTGTCTCTTACTAGACCTGACCTCTATCCACCACCACCATCTTACTAGACCTGACCTCTATCCACCACCACCATCTTACTAGACCTGACCTCTATCCACCACCACCATCTTACTAGACCTGACCTCTATCCACCACCACCATCTTACTAGACCTGACCTCTATCCACCACCACCATCTTACTAGACCTGACCTCTATCCACCGCTACCATCTTACTAGACATGACCTCTATCCACTATACACTGTCTCTTACTAGACCTGACCTCTATCCACCGCTACCATCTTACTAGACCTGACCTCTATCCACTATACACTGTCTCTTACTAGACCTGACCTCTATCCACCACCACCATCTTACTAGACCTGACCTCTATCCACCACCACCATCTTACTAGACCTGACCTCTATCCACCACCACCATCTTACTAGACATGACCTCTATCCACTATACACTGTCTCTTACTAGACCTGACCTCTATCCACCACCACCATCTTACTAGACCTGACCTCTATCCACCACCACCATCTTACTAGACCTGACCTCTATCCACCACCACCATCTTACTAGACCTGACCTCTATCCACCACCACCATCTTACTAGACTTGACTTCTATCCACTATACTCTGTCCCTTACTAGACCTGACCTCTATCCACTATATACTGTCTCTTACTAGACCTGACCTCTATCCACTAAACACTGTATCTTACTAGCACCCGGACCAGTTAATCTGGTCAGGCTGATGATTCGCCTCTCAACCCCAGGGGCAGGTGTGTGTGTGTGTGTGTGTGTGTGTGTGTGTGTGTGTGTGTGTGTGTGTGTGTGTGTGTGTGTGTGTGTGTGTGTGTGTGTGTGTGTGTGTGTGTGTGGGTGTGTGGGTGGGCAGGTTAACTATAGATGAGCCTACTGAGACTGTTTAGAAGATGAGCCAAATGAGTCTTTGGACCTGCATCAATGTGGTTCTGAGTGATGGTTTACGACACTCTTTTACATCATCTGTGGTTTATGTGTGTCAATGGCAGAATAACGTTAAAAACTTGTTAACTATGATTGATGGCGTTGCTCGATGTAACCCACAAAGTAATACATGGTACCAGGGGTGAACGTTGCTCTCTTCTATAGCGGGACCACAGGGATCAATATATTCAATACCACGTTGGCAAATGACGAGGATTAAGATGAGTTCACGGAGGGACTGGATCATTTTGATGCATATTGTTCACCTAAGAAGAACGACACATATTAACAACGTTTTGTGTTTCGCTGTCGTGTACAACAGCAAGGTGAAAAGTTTGACATGTTTGTTACAGATTTGAAATTAAAAGCACAGACGTGCAATTTTGTAGACCAAACCCTCGACGCTTCGAGATCAGATTGTGTTTGGTATAAATGACACTAGGGTTAAAGAAAGATTGCTGCGGGAAGGTGAGTTACATTTGGACACTACAGTAAAAATCTGTCAGGCGAAAGATTGTATCGACTCTTTTTAAACTCGCTTCCCTCACAGTCATCACTGTTAAGAGTCAGAGAAGCAGAGACAAATGGGAGAAGGATTAAGAGGGATGATGTGAAATAGACAGAGCCAGGCCACAGAGAGTTGGAGGGAGATTGTGAGAATGTGCGTGAGTATGTGAAGACAGGCCCGATGGAGCCTGTTCAATCAATCAATCACTATAGAGTCTAAAATGTATTATAAACTGGGTGGTTTGAGCCCTGAATGCGGGCATGACCCCCCAAAAATTGGCAATATACCACACCACCTCTGGCCTTATTGCTTAAATATACAGCAGGGGTTCTCAAACTTTTTGGGCCGGGGACCCCTTTTGTGATAGCAAATTCTTCAGGGAACCCCTCACAACCTGAGTGAGATAGAAATAGCATACAAGGAGTTTTACTCTGACTTTGGCAGAGCATGTCTTCGGCCCTAGGAAGGAGCATTCTAAAGGCCCACCTCATCATCGGAGAGCAAATGTTGCCGTTTTCAAGCTAATTTCCTGCAAATCCAAACATCTCTGATTTGGTAAAAAGCTGCGGGATAAGCATGGAGAAATGTACAGTAACCACTCTCAAATTCATAGAGAGAGCTATGGATGCAAGGACCGACAATCCATGATATCAAAATAATAGTTTTATCCAAGTTTTGAGGCTATATAGTGTTTGTTTACATTTACGTTGTTTAAAAACATTGGCGTAAAACAAGCAAATATTTTATGCTCTGATGGGGTACGACAGTAGAACTAACCTCATGAGGTATTTATAAGTTATATTTTTCACTAATCAATGGGTATATCATGGTATTGCATGAATGGATGTAGCAACCAAGGATTTTAGATTTAAATTACAGTGTGTGTACAGTTGAAGTCAGAAGTTTACATACACCTGAGCCAAATACTCAGTTTTTCCCTATTCCTGACATTTAATAATAGTAAAAATGCCCTGTCTTTAGGTTAGTTAGGATCACCACTTTATTTTAAGAATGTGAAATGTCAGAATAATATAATTTCTTTACAGCTTTTATTTCTTTCATCACATTCCCAGAGGGTCAGAAGCTTACATACACTAAATTAGTATTTGGTGGCATTGCCTTTATATTGTTTAACTTGGGTCAAGTTAGCCTTTCACAAGCTTCCCACAATAAGTTGGGTGAATTTTGTCCCATTCCTGTAACTGAGTCAGGTTTGTAGGCCTCCTTGCTCGCACACGCTTTTTCAGTTCTGCCCACAAATGTTCCATTGAGGTCAGGGCTTTGTGATGGCCACTCCAATACCTTGACTATGTTGTCCTTAAGCCATTTTGTCACAACTTTGGAAGTATGCTTGGGGTCATTGTCCATTTGGAAGACCCATTTGACTGATGTCTTGAGATGTTTGCTTCCTCATGATGCTATCTATTTTGTGAAGTACACCAGACCCTCCTGCAGCAAATCACCCCCACAACATGATGCTGCCATGGTTGGGATGGTGTTCTTCGGCTTGCAAGCCTCCCCCTTTTTCCTCCAAACACAACGATTGTCATTATGGCCAAACAGTTTTTGTTTCATCAGACAAGAGGACATTTCTCCAAAAAGTACGATCTTTGTCCCCATGTGCATCATATTGATTGATATAAAACATAGCTATGGCAGCTATTAGTGTACTGCTCCCCATGTCACTCGATAACAGTACGGCCCCTCCCTGCATGTTAGAGTGGCACCTCTCTCCCTCCGTTCGGAACGGGTCTCTAAATATATTTACACATATTGGGTCCAACTTTTTGGACCCGTGAAGACCTGTACTCTGGGCTGGGCTGTGGATCAGCTACTTTACTTCCTGATTGTCGTGGTAATGAGCAGCTAATTGGTCGTTTTCAGACCAGTGGTTACATCGCACAACAGCTGTTGGCGCTCCGTTGCCATGAAGCAGACTTAAAAGACTTTACAGCTTCACTGATTACTGGTGTTGGCTCCAAATCAGAGAGAAATCACTCATTTACCATCATTTACCATCATTTACCAACCGAGACAGCAAATAGAGAGAACGAAAGGGAGAGTGAGCGTGAGAGAGAGAGCGAAAGCGAGAGAGAGAGAGAGAGAGAGAGAGTAGAGGCAGTGAGAGAAAATGTGAGAGTGGAGGTTTGCATTCATTGAAACATTTACACCTTCAAACCAATATCCTACAATTATACTATCACATTGGATATGTGAAGATTGTGCACTTAATTATATATAATGGAATACATTGTAAGGGCCATAAGGGCTGATAACTGCCTTTGCATACCTTATATAGCTATCTGTCTAGAACGGAAACGTTGTTGGTTTGATGAGGCAACCTTTTTAAATCTCTACCGCAGCATCAATCTACAGAAGTGTAGAACAGGTTGCATTTCCTGGCAGCAGTGAGATTAGACTATTCCAGGATTAACTGAGCCACTCCTTTCTCTGCTTCCTTTGCCTTGCCTTAACCTCAGCAGGCCTTGCACTTCACCACATGGGTAGGTGAATCAGAGAGGGGCAGAGGAAGACTTCTTCGACATCACAAGGTAGAAAAAGGGGCCTATAAAAAGACATCTCCTGGTATATAAAACATGGTGACGACTTTGAGGAAAGATTCTAAAATAACTGATTCATCACACTGATGTCTCACAACAGGGTTTTCTGTGTTGGTGTTTGCAGCTGTGAGCATTTGTGTCTATGTTGTGTGCGTGTGTGCGTGCGTGCGTGCATGTCCGCGTGTGTGCGTCTCTCACCACTTCAGGAAGCAGCTTGGTGGCCAGGTCATGGATGGCTTTTCCCAGAATGCACAGGGAGGACAAGATGAAGACCACCCCAAGGACCACACACGCTCTGTGGACAGACAGAAACCAAAACATATTACCGCATAATGCATACCATACCATTACCATACCATACCATTCCATTACCATACCATACTATTACAATACCATTACTATACTATTACAATACCATACCATTACAATACCATACCATTACCATACCATACCATTACCATACCATTACAATACCATACCATTACAATACCATTACCATACCATTACCATACCATACCATTACCATACCATACCATACCATTACCATACCATACCATTACAATACCATACCATTACCATACCATACCATTACCATACCATACCATTACAATACCATACCATTACCATACCATTACCATACCATACCATTACCATACCATTACCATACCATACTATTACCATACCATTACACTCTTAGAAAAAGGGTTCTTTGTGGGGGGATAGGATTCTACCAACAACTGTTTTCATCAGAAGAACCCCTTTTGGAAGACAAGAGTTCTTTGTAAGGCAAAGGATTCTACCAAGAACCTTTAACATCCTAAGAACCATTTTTGGAAGAAAGGGTTCTTTGATGATTCTTTGGAAGGCAAGAAGGATTATTTGGAAGGCAAGAAGGGTTCTACATAGAACAATATATAATATTTCCCAGCATGCTCTGTTGCAGGGAGATTTTCAGAATGGTTTGATTTGCTGTAATATCAGTGTTTTTGTATGTACAGTACGTTGCTTGGTTGATACATTTTATGCTACACAAAGATAGAAACCATTGTGTTCTAAACTAATCCAATCTGTTAATAATTAGATGTGTTGCACCCGTTACTGAGATGTTTGTTCCAGTACAAATGATTGAGGTACTCTCAGTATCCATTCTTCCCTACCCTGGCAGTCATTTTGAATATAGGTTGCAGGTGATTAACAATTCAACTTGTTGGATATCCTAACTCTGAATGGATTCCAACAGGAATTATACATCATGTGACTTGATAATGAGCCCTGATGTGGCCTATAAACCAGGAAATTCCTAACAACACTGTGTTAGGGTATAACTAGGCCCTCAAAATAAGGCCTTATGATATGTCATGTATTTCATGTATTGTCATAAATAATTACATTTAAAGGATAATAATGCTGGTGGAACTGTTCATAGAGGGTTCTAGGAAGAACCCTCCAAAGACAAAAAGGGTTACCGGTAGAACCCTTCACAGACAGTTCTAGGAAGAACCTTTAGATGATAAAATGGTTCTTGGTAGAACCGTTCATAGAGAGTTCTTCATAGAGGGTGGGAGGGAGGGAGTTCTTTGGGGTGGGAGGGAGTTCTTTGAAGAACCGTACACACTACAAAGGGTTCTATCCAGCACCAAAAAGGTTCCCTATGGGGAAAAACCGAAGAACCCTGGTTCTACTTAGCAAGTTTTTTTCTAATAGTGTAGATTTTATGTGGTAAATGTAGGATTATTTAGTGTGATATATGCATAAATTGTATAAACTGTAAAATTATAATTCATGGGTTTACTGAGGGTTGATTCCCTTGTCATCATCCAGTAAAAATGGAAGAAAAAATCTGAACTAAAATACATTTTAAAGTTAACAAATTGCCTTGCAGTTTTTGTTAGCTTCACCTCTCTGTGGTACACTTGAATTGCTGTAAGGTCTTCGAAAGCCAAGTCAACAAACAGATTACCGACCATTTCGAATCTCACCATACCTTCTCTGCTATGCAATCTGGTTTCAGAGCTGGTCATGGGTGCACCTCAGCCACGCTCAAGGTCCTAAACGATATCTTAACCGCCATCGATAAGAAACATTACTGTGCAGCCGTATTCATTGATCTGGCCAAGGCGTTCGACTCTGTCAACCACCACATCCTCATCGGCAGACTCGACAGCCTTGGTTTCTCAAATGATTGCCTCGCCTGGTTCACCAACTACTTCTCTGATAGAGTTCAGTGTGTCAAATCGGAGGGTCTGCTGTCCGGACCTCTAGCAGTCTCTATGGGGGTGACATAGGGTTCAATTCTTGGACCGACTCTCTTCTCTGTATACATCAATGAGGTCGCTCTTGCTGCTGGTGAGTCTCTGATCCACCTCTACGCAGACGACACCATTCTGTATACTTCCGGCCCTTCTTTGGACACTGTGTTAACAACCCTCCAGGCAAGCTTCAATGCCATACAACTCTCCTTCCGTGGCCTCCAATTGCTCTTAAATACAAGTAAAACTAAATGCATTTAGTTTTACCGATCTTCAACCGATCGCTACCTGCACCTACCCGCCTGTCCAACATCACTACTCTGGACGGCTCTGACTTAGAATACGTGGACAACTACAAATACTTAGGTGTCTGGTTAGACTGTAAACTCTCCTTCCAGACCCATATCAAACATCTCCAATCCAAAGTTAAATCTAGAATTGGCTTCCTATTTCGCAACAAAGCATCCTTCACTCATGCTGCCAAACATACCCTTGTAAAATTGACCATCCTACCAATCCTCGACTTTGGCGATGTCATTTACAAAATAGCCTCCAATACCCTACTCAACAAATTGGATGCAGTCTATCACAGTGCAATCCGTTTTGTCACCAAAGCCCCATATACTACCCACCATTGCGACCTGTACACTCTCGTTGGCTGGCCCTCGCTTCATACTCGTCGCCAAACCCACTGGCTCCATGTCATCTACAAGACCCTGCTAGGTAAAGTCCCCCCTTATCTCAGCTCGCTGGTCACCATAGCATCTCCCACCTGTAGCACACGCTCCAGCAGGTATATCTCTCTAGTCACCCCCAAAACCAATTCTTTCTTTGGCCGCCTCTCCTTCCAGTTCTCTGCTGCCAATGACTGGAACGAACTACAAAAATCTCTTAAATTGGAAACACTTATCTCCCTCACTAGCTTTAAGCACCAACTGTCAGAGCATCTTACAGATTACTGCACCTGTACATAGCCCACCTATAATTTAGCCCAAACAACTACCTCTTTCCCAACTGTATTTAATTTATTTATTTATTTTGCTCCTTTGCACCCCATTATTTTGATTTCTACTTTGCACATTCTTCCATTGCAAAACTACCATTCCAGTGTTTTACTTGCTATATTGTATTTACTTTGCCACCATGGCCTTTTTTGCCTTTACCTCCCTTCTCACCTAATTTGCTCACATTGTATATAGACTTGTTTTTTTTACTGTATTATTGACTGTATGTTTGTTTTACTCCATGTGTAACTCTGTGTCGTTGTATGTGTCGAACTGCTTTGCTTTATCTTGGCCAGGTCACAATTGTAAATGAGAACTTGTTCTCAACTTGCTTACCTGGTTAAATAAAGGTGAAATAAATAAATAAATAAATAAAAATATTTTTGTCAACCTTCCTAATATTAAGCACATTGCTTATCTTTTCAACAGGATTATAACCTACACGGTTGGCATGAAAATTAACCATGGGAATAGCGTCCTCCATTCGCTATTTAAGTGCATAGATACCATGATTTTTTCCCCCTTCCCTGTTTTGAGACATGTGCATGATAACGATACATTCTAAATAAAAAAATAATTTCATACATATATTCTTTTGAACTAATTTCACACTATGACTTGTGAATGATATATTATCACTTGTGAATGATGCCCAGCTTAAGGCAAGAAACAGCTCATGCAATTTTTTCAAATAATAGTCACACACCTCGTGTAGCCTAGCCCATAGGCCTATATATTTTAATGTTTGTATCACAACTAAAGTGACCAAAAAACGTCTTAAAATGAAGCACATTAATCTGCTTTATAACGGGTGTAGAGCCTATCTAGCATACATGTGCAGAGGGTAAGTTTCAAGTTTGGGGAAGATCATTATCACCATAAAAATGCACCTTTATAATAAAAGATTACATGCATAATCACATTTGCTGTCACTTTTGAGAATGGTGTTTTCCTGCTACTAGAACATTTGTGCTTATAGCTTACTGCCGTGTGCGTATTGCTGCACTTCTAATGTGAAGAAATAGCTGAAGTTTGTCAACATTTTAGGCTAAACGTTCTGATCTATTGCGTCAGGCTCATTACTTTAAAAAGTTTGAGGCTAGTGGTTGTATTAATTTGGGATCTATCAGATCCAACAACTGTCCCAGACTATGTTTGGAATATTTTTTTCTCGCACAGTATAGAATAGGTCAACTTTTGTACTATGGGGATAGTAGATTGACATAGGCTAGTGCTTTTGCCATTTGTTAGGCTTACTCATCTTGTTGGCTGACAAAAAGTAAATGTGGACAATTATTCCAATATCTTCAATATGCACCTCAGAATTGGATGAGAACGCGGGCAGTTGCGTCCCCAATGTGTCTGTCTTCACTTGTAGCCTGTGAGATAGATCCAATCACATGACGGAGAGCCATGTGAGTAAGATGTGCTTCGGAGCGAGCAGCCGGGAGAAGGGAATTATAATTATAATATTCAGCCCAAGGGCACAACTGTCACGCCCTGACCTTAGAGATCCTTTTTATGTCTATTTGGTTTGGTCATAGTGTGATTTGGGGTGGGTATTCTATGTTCTATTATTTGTATTTCTATGTTTTGGCCGGGTAGGGTTCTCAATCAGGGACAGCTGTCTATCGTTGTCTCTGATTGAGAACCATACTTAGGTAGCCCTTTCCCACCTGTCTTTGTGGGAAGTTGACTTTTGTTTATGGCACATAGCCTGTAGCTTCACGGTTGTTTTCTCGTTTGTTGTTTTGTTGGCATCATTTTCTATAATAAAATAAAATGTACGCTTACCATGCTGCACCGTGGTCCACTTCCTTCAACAGTCGTGACAACAATGGGGATAGTAGATTGACATAGGCTAGTGCTTTTGCTGTTTGTTAGGCTTACCCATCTTGTTGGCATGGATTTTATTAGGGTGCATTACGACCATACAAAGGAACTGCCACTAGGAAATTTGAGGCATTATCAAGTGCTTGTCAAATTGTGAATGAGAGACTGATGAAGTGTGTACCGTCTGCACAAGAAACAAAGAAGAGCTCATGTCTTTCATGCACCTTTTTTCAAATCCTCATTAGAGTCGCATCATGCAGCCTTAGTATGTATTAAACATCTAAACATATAGCTCAATGTTTGTATCACAACTAAAGTTACATAAATAACTCATTGGAGCAGATAGGAGGACCTGTATCTTTGTGAACTGCTCAACACAGAATAGCTGCTTGTGCACACTCCCTCTGAAATTAACTGGGAAAAAGATCCTTTCTATTTGATTCAGCTTTGTTCAATTTTATTCTTCATTCTATAAAATAATATAAAATAATGCCACAGAATTCTAAGCAATTCTTGTCTGCTAAATTAACCAGTGTATCCCACAGCCATACGGCATAGCCAGATCAGGGCCTAACATAAGGACAACTCAGAGTAGGCTATTCTGTTCTTCTGAGGTAGAGTATATTTTCTTCAGATCATGTTTCTTTAGAGCTGTCTAAAACAAAATATGGGTTTATTGTGATGGTGTAGGCTTTATTACATGGCTTTTATTAGACTTCTCAAAATGTAGATGTTCCAAAGGTCTGCATCAGTGGCTTGTAGGCTGTGTGTGAATGCCAGCAGGTGATATATTTGTTTATATTAATAGTTATTTGCTTGACAATCATCGGCTGACAAAGTGTCATGACCCCCACAGCCCTATGTACAAGACACTGATATAGATTCAAAGAAAATTTAATTTAATCCAGTAGGCTACTAGGGGAGAACTGTTTCTATGCTGGTGAACAGGGAACATTCTATTTGGGAACACCATGCAATGTTCAATTTTGTGGCCGTTTTACTCACATGTATTCCCTATGGGCAGAGTGGACAGCTGCTGCGTTGCTATAACGCCACAGCACGATGATTGAAGATAGCACGTCCAACGTGGCGTCAAACTGTAAAGACAGGCATTAGGTTTCCAGTGGGGATGCATCAAATAGTAAAATAGTAAAATAACATGCATCATATTCACTGTCTACAGTCCCGCCATTCATTCCACTACTACCCTAAACTCCCTATATTTTCCACTAGAGTAGCGTGGTTATTGAACTGCAGGATTCTTTACTGTGAGACCAACACATCTATCCCCTGTGGTGCCATTAACGGCCTACTACTACGACTACAGCTCAGCAGTCGGAAGACAGACTCAAGCCTGCAGGCACTACCAGACACACTCACTGTGGTTGTAATTATACTGCTACCCTCTGGTTTCATGCAGCTATAGCTACCAACTAGCACACAATTCCTTTGGGATATTAATTCCTTAGAAAAAGTGGGGAAACACACACGTTAACAGTGCCGTTTCTTTCTGTTAAAACATAGATGCCACCAAGTGCCTTAACAGCTCAGTGTTGTTATCAACATCCATGTCTTCAGTAACCTGTCCTGGTATACCTGACATGGAATTATAGGGTGCTTTAATTGCATTCTAGACGCCATTCTTGTTTGTTTTATATTTTAGTTGTATTGTTTGTATATCATTGAATAAAACATTTGTGTGACTTGTCTATCAGTGTGTCAGTGTTTTGTTATGTTTTGTGGTTGTTATTTTTTTTGTGGCCCCAGAAAGAGTAGCTGCTGCTTCTGCAAAAGCTAATGGGGATTCAAATGAAGAAATAAACCAGAGCTTCCTACTACAGTGTCTGTGGCATATAAATAAAAACAGAAGGGATTCTATTTCCATGGTCTGTGGGGACTGCTCTGTTATCATAGTGTTCTGATGTGTTCTCATGCTTCCCTGGCTGTTACCAAGGAGACGATGGCAGCATCGCATCCGAACCCAACCAGCGTTAATAAATGAACACCGTGACTTTATGACTAATTAATATGTATAAATGGAACTCACGGCAAATCCGAAGGCTGATGCGCTGTGTCTCATGAATGAAACAGCTAGAGAGAAGAGAGAGAGAGAGAGAGAGATAAGAGAGAGAGAGAGAGAGAGAGAGGAGAGAGAGAAGAGAGAGAGAGAGAGAGAGAAGAGAGAGGGAGAGAAAATAAATGATTGCCTGGGGAACAAAAGGCATCGGTTTCTAACAGCAAAAGGAATGATTACTGTAACATCTCCCACACGCAAACATGCACACACTTTTTATTATGGAAGAGTTCTCTCCCTGGTTGGGAGAAAGATCAAAACACTGATAACCTATTCTGTTTGTACATAATTCATATTATCAGCACACCTAAGAGGAGCATTAATTATTCACAGACTAGCACTTTGCTGTACTCATCTCTGTGCAAAAAATGGTATGGATTTGAACAGCTATAATCCTACACAGGGAAGGGTTGAAATACATTGAGAATAATGGTCTGTGAACACATTCCATTCGATTCCTTTTCAATACTCAGTTGTTAGAGTTGAGAATGCAATAGAAGAATTATCCATTGAAGCATCTTGTGCGTCAGTAGCATTTGACTGAGTCTCATTGGTTATAATAACACGCTTTATTCATCTGATTCTGTCCCGATATTCTCCTGTTCACAACATCGTGTTCTGTTCCTTCTGGCTTGTGAAGCTGAGGGCTTTAAAATTTCCTCTGTGATGCGTTCGTTTTCAGGTCGACAGCAGTCACACAGGACTCCCTGTCGCGAGGAAAATCACCATGGAGACGGGCAGTCTGAGTGAGAACTGCGCTGGAGGAGAGTTTGTTTGTCTTCACCAGGGTTTTTATCGCAGTCTCTTTGATCTACCACTCAATGGCTGCCATAAAGGTTATGATGGTCTGGGTCTTAGAAGGCTTAAAAAGGTTCTGTGGTGAAGGGTGCCATGGTGACAGACAGACCCAGCCCCTCTGATGCATGAAGGTACGACACTGGCAGACTGGCACCACATTAAAAATACCAACAATCTCTTTTCCCCTCCGTCATCACCGTAGGCCAGGTCGATACTAACAATACAAACAGACACCCAGAGGATAGAGAGACAGGTGGGCCTGTAAGTGTGATGTGAGGGAGGGGCTAGTGGGTGATGGGAGGGAGGGGCTGGTGGGTGATGGGAGGAAGGGGCTGGTGGGTGATGGGAGGAAGGGAGGGGCTGGTGGGTGATGGGAGGAAGGGAGGGGCTAGTGGGTGATGGGAGGAAGGGGCTGGTGGGTGATGGGAGGGAGGGGCTAGTGGGTGATGGGAGGAAGGGAGGGGCTGGTGGGTGATGGGAGGAAGGGAGGGGCTGAGTGGGTGATGGGAGGAGGGGCTAGTGGGTGATGGGAGGGAAGGGAGGGGGCTGGTGGGTGATGGGAGGGGCTGGTGGGTGATGGGGAGGGGCTGGTGGGTGATGGGAGGGAGGGGCTGGTGGGTGATGGGAGGAAGGGGCTGGTGGGTGATGGGAGGGAGGGGCTGGTGGGTGATGAGGAAGGGAGGGGCTGGTGGGTGATGGGAGGAAGGGAGGGGGGCTGGTGGGTGATGGGAGGAAGGGAGGGCTGGTGGGTGAGGGGCTAGTGGGTGAGGGAGGGAGGGGCTGGTGGGTGATGGGAGGAAGGGGAGGGGCTGGTGGGTGATGATGGGGTGGGTGAAGGGAGGGAGGTGGGTGATGGGAGAGGGGCTGGTGGGTGATGGGAGGAAGGGAGGGGCTGGTGGGTGATGGGAGGAAAGGGGAGGGCTAGTGGGTGATGGGAGGAAGGGGCTGGTGGGTGATGGGAGAGGGAGGGGCTAGTGGGTGATGGGAGGAAGGGAGGGCTGGTGGGTGATGGGAGGAAGGGGAGTGGGTGCTAGTGGGTGATGGGAGGAAGGGAGGGCTAGTGGGTGATGGGAGGAAGGGAGGGCTGGTGGGTGATGGAGGAGGGAGGGGGCTGGTGGGTGATGGGAGGAAGGGAGGGGCTGGTGGGTGATGGGAGGAAGGGGCTGGTGGGTGATGGGAGGGAGGGGCTGGTGGGTGATGGGAGGAAGGGAGGGGGCTGGTGGGTGATGGGAGGAAGGAGGGGCTGGTGGGTGATGGGAGGAAGGGAGGGGCTGGTGGGTGATGGGAGGATGGGAGGAGGGGCTGGTGGGTGATGGGAGGAAGGGAGGGCTGGTGGGTGATGAGGAGGGAGGGGCTAGTGGGTGATGGGAGGGAGGGGGGCTGGTGGGTGATGAGAAGGGAGGGGCTGGTGGGTGATGGGAGGAGGGGGCTGGTGGGTGATGGGAGGGAGGGGGCTGGTGGGTGATGAGAGGGAGGGGGGTGGGTGATGGGGGAGGGGCTGGTGGGTGATGGGAGGAAGGGAGGGGCTGGTGGGTGATGGGAGGAAGGGAGGGGCTGGTGGGTGATGGGAGGAAGGGAGGAGGGGCTGGTGGGTGATGGGAGGGAGGGGCTGGTGGGTGATGGTGAGGAGGGAGGGGCTGGTGGGTGATGGGAGGGAGGGCTGGTGGTGTGATGGGCCTGAGGATGTGAGGGAGGGGCTGGTGGGTGATGGGAGGAGGGAGGGGCTGGTGGGTGATGGGAGTGAAGGGAGGGGCTGGTGGGTGATGGGAGGGAGGGAGGGGCTGGTGGGTGATGGGAGGGAGGAGTGGGCTGGTGGGTGATGGGAGAAGGGAGGGGCTGGTGGGTGATGGGAGGAAGGGAGGGGCTGGTGGGTGATGGGAGGAAGGGAGGGGCTGGTGGGTGATGGGAGGAAGGGAGGGCTGGTGGGTGATGGGAGGAAGGGAGGGGCTAGTGGGTGATGGAGGAAGGGAGGGGAGTGAGGAGGAAGGGGCTGGTGGGTGATGGGAGGAGGGGCTGGTGGGTGATGGGAGGAAGGGGGCTAGTGGGTGATGGGGAGGAAGGGGAGGGGCTGGTGGGTGATGGGAGGAAGGGGGCTGGTGGGTGATGGGAGGGGGCTGGTGGGTGATGGGGGAGGGAGGGCCTGTAAGGGTGATGGGAGGGAGGGGCTAGTGGGTGATGGGAGGAAGGGTGATGGTGGGTGATGGGAGGGAGGGGCTGGTGGGTGATGGGAGTGAAGGGAGGGCTGGTGGGTGATGGGAGGAAGGAGGGCTGGTGGGTGATGGGAGGAAGGGAGGGGCTGGTGGGTGATGGGAGGAAGGGCTGGTGGGTGATGGGAGGGAGGGGCTGGTGGGTGATGGGAGGAAGGGGAGGGGCTGGTGGGTGATGGGAGGAAGGGAGGGCTAGTGGGTGATGGGAGGAAGGGAGGGGCTGGTGGGTGATGGGAGGAAGGAGGGGCTGGTGGGTGATGGGAGGAAGGGAGGGGCTGGTGGGTGATGGGAGGGGGGGCTGGTGGGTGATGGGAGGAAGGGGCTGGTGGGTGATGGGAGGGAGGGGCTAGTGGGTGATGGGAGGAAGGGAGGGGCTAGTGGGTGATGGGAGGAAGGGAGGGGCTGGTGGGTGATGGGAGGAAGGAGGGCTAGTGGGTGATGGGAGGAAGGGGCTGGTGGGTGATGGGAGGAAGGAGGCTAGTGGGTGATGGGAGGGAGGGGCTGGTGGGTGATGGAGGAAGGAGGCTGGTGGTGGGAGGGGAGGGGCTGGTGGGTGATGGGAGGAAGGGAGGGGCTAGTGGGTGATGGGAGGAAGGGGCTGGTGGGTGATGGGAGGAGGGAGGGGCTGGTGGGTGATGGGAGGAAGGGAGGGGCTGGTGGGTGATGGGAGGAAGGGAGGGGCTGGTGGGTGATGAGGAAGGGGCTGGTGGGTGATGGGAAGGAGGGGCTGGTGGGTGATGGGAGGAAGGGAGGGGCTGGTGGGTGATGGGAGGAAGGAGGGGCTGGTGGGTGATGGGAGGAAGGAGGGGCTGGTGGGTGATGGGAGGGAAGGGAAGGGCTGGTGGGTGATGGGAGATGGGTGAGGGAGGGGGGCTGGTGGGTGATGGGAGGGGAGGGGCTAGTGGGTGATGGGAGGAAGGGGCTGGTGGGTGATGGGAGGAGGGGCTGGTGGGTGATGGGAAGGGAGGGGCTAGTGGGTGATGGGAGGAAGGGAGGGGCTGGTGGGTGATGGGAGGAAGGGAGGGGCTAGTGGGTGATGGGAGGAAGGGGCTGGTGGGTGATGGGAGGAAGGAGGGGCTAGTGGGTGATGGGAGGAGGGGCTGGTGGGTGATGGAGGAAGGGAGGGCTGGTGGGGATGATGGAGGGGCTGGTGGGTGATGGGAGGGAGGGGCTGGTGGGTGATGGGAGGAGGCTGGTGGGTGAGGGAGGAGGGCTGGTGGGTGATGGGAGGAAGGGAGGCTGGTGGGTGATGGGAGAAGGGAGGGGCTGGTGGGTGATGGGGGAAGGGAGGGGCTGGTGGGTGATGGGAGGAGGGGCTGGTGGGTGATGGGAGGAAGGGAGGGGCTGGTGGGTGATGGGAGTGGGGAGTGGGTGATGGGGAGGGGGGCTGGTGGGTGATGGGGGAGGGGCTGGTGGGTGATGGGAGGAGGGGAGGGCTGGTGGGTGATGGGAGGAAGGGAGGGGGCTGGTGGGTGATGGGAGGAGGGGCTGGTGGGTGATGGGAGGAGGGGCTGGTGGGTGATGGGAGGGAGGGCCTGTAAGGTGATGGGAGGGGCTGGTGGGTGATGGGAGGAGGGGCTGGTGGGTGATGGGAGGGGAGGGGCTGGTGGGTGAGGAAGGGGCTGGTGGGTGATGGGGGAGGGGCTAGTGGGTGATGGGAGGAGGAGGGGCTGGTGGGTGATGTGGGAGGGGCTAGTGGGGATGGGGGAGGGAGGGCTGGTGGGTGATGGGGGAAGGAGGGCTGGTGGGTGATGGGAGGAAGGGAGGGGCTGGTGGGTGATGGGAGGAGGGAGGCTGAGTGGGTGATGAGAGGGAGGGGCTGGTGGGTGATGGGAGGAAGGGAGGGGCTGGTGGGTGATGGGAGGA